>NW_028300465.1:0-173427 GCF_049724085.1 Artemia sp. Qi Xiang Cuo
TGTTTTCCAACGAAAATAAGCAAAATATGTTGAAATATGTTCCCTTAGTTCTAATTGTATCCTTTAATTATGAAAAACTTGAAACAGTGATTTTGCATAAGCTTTTAGCTGCAATTTAACCAAAGGACAAGATACTTATCAAAAGCATGAAAATTAAAACTGTAAAATGTGTATTTCAATGAAATAATAGCCTTCTTAATAATTTAAAATCAATATACCGTGTGAAGTGGTTTTCTTTAGTACTGTTTGTGAATGATTAAAAGATAGCTGTAGTGACAGAAATACATTTTGAAACTAAATAATATTTGTAATTTTTGTAACTTGTTAAATGTTGTCAAAATAGTAATTGGTTCCTATATTTAAAACACTTACCCTTAGCTAGTTTGAAAATGTAGTATGAATTCTTCATTTTTAGCCGTATTGCAGAGGAATAATTAAAGGAATATTTTCGTATTTTTTCTAACTTTTGTGTGTTTTCGCAACAGAATAGCTCATATTTAAAACACTTACCCTTAGCTAGTTGAAAATGTGTATGAATTCTTCAATTTTAGTCGTATTGCAGAGGTAATAAAGGAACATTTTGCATTTTTTCTAACTTTTGTGTGTTTTCGCAATAGAATAGCACATATTTAAAACATTTACCCTTAGCTAGTTGATAATGTGTATGAATTCTTCATTTTTAGCCGTTTTGCAGAGGTAATAAAGGAATATTTTGTATTTTTTCTAACTTTTGTGTGTTTTTGCAATAGAATGGTTTATATTTAAAACACATACCCTTAGCTAGTTGAAAATGTGTATGAATTCTTCATTTTTAGCCGTATTGCAGAGGTAATAAAAGAATATTTTGCATTTTTTCTAACTTTTGTTTGTTTTCGCAAAAGAATGGCTCATATTTAAAACACTTACCCTTAGCTAGTTGAAAATGTGTATGAATTCTTCATTTTTAGCCGTTTTGCAGAGGTAATAAAGGAATATTTTGTATTTTTTCTAACTTTTGTGTGTTTTCGCAACAGAATGGCTCATATTTAAAACACTTACCCTTAGCTAGTTGAAAATGTGTATGAATTCTCCATTTTTAGTCGTATTGCAGAGGTAATAAAGGAATATTTTGTATTTTTTCTAACTTTTGTGTGTTTTCGCAATATATATATATATATATATATATATATTTATGTTTAATAACTTTCCTTCTGTGAAAAGGGGCAAATTATTTCAATACTAACTTTTTTCTCTTCTTTTTAAAGCCAATTATGAAGAATGTCTGTCGCCGCCCCCCACTAAGAAAGTGAGGGTCATTAATGTACCCCCTGCAAAGGCAACAGTTGTACAGTATGGTCGCTGGCCGAAGCCCCCAAATACACTGGCCAATCCAACCTTCATATCGACTATTCAAGACCGACGCTGCCTGTACAAGCCGCAGCCCAAGTTGTACAAGAATGTAAGGCCACCGTTCACTCTACCCTCCAACATTCACTATCTGGTTATTCAGGCATCCCAACACAAGGCGAATTATGCAAATGTATGCATTTTTCCTGGCTATTTATTTCTTCCATTGTTTTTTAGTCTTTTCTTTTTCACTATTTTTCAATACTTTAAAAGTTTGTGTCAGAGAGATTAAAAAAATTTAAGTTTGAATAATTGTTCGTTATTATTTCATTTTAGCTTTGGTTTAGTCTGATAGTTCTTTACTTTTACTTGAAAAGTGTCCTCTTGTGGGAAATACAAAATACGATGAAATTATGTTCCCATGGTTCTAATTCATATCCTTTAATTAGGGGGTCAGGACTTGGTACGAAAGTAGCTCTTTACTTTACTCGAAAAGTGTTCCTCTTGTGGGAAATGCAAAATACGATGAAAATACTCTCCCATGGTTCTAATTCATATCCTTTAATTAGGGGGGTCAGGGCTTGGTACGAAAAAGGAATTTTCAGTGAAAGACTCATAAATATAGCTCTTAATATGGTTTTTCAGTGTTTTTTCCAACGAAAATAAGCAAAATACGACGAAATTACGTTCCCATGGTTCTAATTCATATCCTTTAATTTGGGGGTCTGGACTTGGTATGAAAAAGGAATTTTCAGTGAAAGACTCATAAATATATTTTTTAATAAGGTTTTTCAGTGTTTTTTCCAACAAAAATACGCAAAATACGACTAAAATACGTTCCCATGGGTATAATTCATATACATTAATTACGAAAAAGATTGAAACAGTGATTTTACGGTAATATATCAGCTACTATTTGCACAAAAATGACAAAATACACATCAAAAGCACAAAAATTAAAAAATTAAAAATGTATAGTTTAATGAAATAATAACCTTTTTAATAATCTAAAATCCATCAACTGTAGGAAGTAGTTTTCAGTACCTTTGTCTTTGAATGATCAAAAGATTGTGAGTGACAGAAAACATTTTGAAACTAAATAAAAGTTTAATTATTGTAAATTGTCAAATGTTGTCAAAATGTAATTTTTTACTGAAATGGAAACCTCTTAGTTTAACTCATGTATTGTACCTTTCATAGATATAATTATTCAAAAATAAACTTTCCCTGTAATAGAGAAAATTTAAGTTTGAACAATTATTCGCTTTTATTTTATCATATCTATGGTTTATTCTGGTAGCTCTTTAAATCTACTAAAGAAGTGTCCTCTTGTGGGATAAAGTTTTTTAACATTAATCAGTTTATCGCTAAACAAAACATTACGTTTTAACAATTATTCTCTATTATTTCATCATATCTTTGATTAAGTAGCTCTTTACTTTTAGATGAAAATTGTTCACTTATGTGAAAGTGTTTTTGCCACTTTAAGTATTATGTCATTGGACATAAGTTTACGTTTGAACACTTATTTAACTTTATTTCTGCTCATCTTTGATTTAATGTAGTAGCTCTTTACTTTTCTTTGAAAAACTTATTTTGTGGAAAGTTTATATATATATATATATATTTATGTGTGTGTGAGTTTTCGTGTGTTTGTGTGTGTAAGTTTTGTGTGTGTGTGTGTGTGTGTGTAAGTTTTTGTGTGCATGTAAGTTTTCGTGTGTATGTGTAAGTTTTTGTGTGTGTGTCAGTTTTGGAGTGTGTGTGTTTGTTTTAGTGTGTGTTTGTGGTAGTTTGTGTTTTTTTGTGTGTTTTTTCTTTTTTGTTTGCTTTTTTGTTTGTGTTTTTTTTTGTGTTATTGTGTTAGTTTTTGTGTGTGTGTGTGTGTGTGTGTGTGTGTGTAAGTTTTTGTTTGTGTGCGTGTTTTTTCGTGTGTGTGTGAGTTTTTGTGTGTGTGTGTGTAAGTTTTGTGATTGTGTGTGTGTGTAATTTTTCGGGCGTGTGTGTGTGAGTTTTTTTGTGTTAATGTGTTAGTTTTTGTGTGTGTGTGTGTGTGTGGGTGTGTCTTTGTGTGTGTTTGTGTATGTTTTTGTGTGTGTGTGTGAGTGTTCGTGTGTGTGTGTGTGTGTAATTTTTTTGTGTGTTTGTGTGTGTAAGTTTTTGTGTGAATGTAATTTTTTATGTGAATGTAAGTTATCGTGTGAATGTGTAAGTTTTTGTGTGTGTGTGTGTGTGTGTGAGTTTTTGTGTGTGTGTGTGTAAGTTTTGGAGTGTGTGTGTGTTAGTTTTGACGTGTGTGTGTAAGTTTTCATGTGTGTGTGTGTGTAAGTTTTTGTGTGTGTGTAAGTTTTTGTGCGTGTGTGTAAGTTTTTGTGTGTGTGTAAGTTTTTGTGTGCATGTAAGTTTTTGTGTGCATGTAAGTTTTTGCGTGTGTAAGTTTTGTGTGTGTGTGTGTATTTTAGTGTGTGTGTTAATGTTAGTTTTCGTGTGCATGTGTTAGTTTGTGTGTGTGTGTGTGTGTGTGTGTAAGTTTTTGTGTGTGTGTGTAAGTTTTGGCGTGTGTGTGTAAGTTTTAATATGTGTGTGTGTGTAAGTTTTTGTGTGTGTGTGTGTTTTTGTGTGTTTGTTTGTTTTTTTGTGTGTGTTTGTTTTTTTGTGTGTGTGTTAGTTTTTGAGTGTGTGTGTGTGTTTTAGTGTGTGTGTGTGTGTGTGTGTGTAAGTTTTGTGTGTGTGTGTGTGTAATTTTTTGTGTGAGTTTAAGTTTTTGTGTGAATGTAAGTTTTTGTGTGAATGTGTAATTTTTTTTTTGTTTGTGTGTGTGTGTTAGTTTTTGTGTGTGTGTGTGTAAGTTTTTGTGTGTGTGTATAAGTTTTCATGCGTGTGTGTGTGTGTAAGTTTTCGTGTGTGTGTGTAAGTTTTTGTGCGTGTGTGTAAGTTTTGGTGTGTGTGTAAGTTTTTGTCTGCATGTATGGGGACCGGGGGCGGGCCTTTGGGGCACAGTGAGGGCCTTTGGGGGTCCAGGGTGGCAGTTGGGGGCCTGGGGGACATTTGGGGACCGGTGGAGTGCCTTTGGGACCCCGTTGGTCCTTTAGGAGCTCGATGGGGCTTTGGGGGGCCCGGGGATGGCCTTTGGGGGTCTGGGTGGGCCTTTGGGGGCGCCGGAGGCCCTTTGAGACCTTGGGGGGCCTTTGAGGACCGGGGGCTTCCTTCGGGGTTGGGGTGGTGGGGATCGGAAGCCTTTGGGGTTGGGTTAGAGGACCTCACAACACTGTTCAAATGAAACTTGTGTATTATAACGACCACAGAGTTTCACCATTAAATTCTCTTCTAAAATCTCTTCAAAAATCATCTTTTAAAATGTCTCTAACTGTTTCGCCGAAATAGTTCCATAACCTGTCTAAAACAGTTTCGCCCAAATAATCCTTAAACGTAATTCAGCGTGTTCCTTTTGTTTTTGGCATCTCTGCGCTAATACATTTAAAATTAAAAAGAACCCTGATTCCCATGCTAAAACAATTCATCGCTAAGATGTTTCTGGGGGACTTGTTTCCATGGTCTTTGGCTATTAATATCCTTTGGAGTTTGACCAAAAGATTTGTTTCCGAGGCAAAGTCATTAATGACTTGGATCTATTCCTGGAGAATCGTTTCTAGGCGAAAATTTTTAAAGTCTGACAGATGATGTCATTGGTTGATTGATCTGTCAAGAAAGGGGAATTAATTTGTTGTTTCTAAGGGGAATTATTGATTCACGATAGGTGAATTGAGGTCGACAGCACAGGTGTTCCACGGTCGAGGTTGTTGGTGTTGTAAGTGCACGCTCTCAGCGAATGTCAAGGTCGTTGTTGTTGTTGTTGACTTGGAAATTTAGGTCATTGACCGATTACACAATCAAGTTCTCGGGAATTCACTTCCCCCTCGAGTCCTAGATCAATAACATTGTTCCCGTTAGAATTCAATGCGCATGTGCAACCTTCGTTCCGGAGTTATTACACATAGAAACAACAAATAAATCGACCTTGGAAAAAGAGGTCATTGACCGATTACGCAATCATTCTCCCTCGGGACTCTATGCCCATATATGGACTCCCGTCACGAGTTATATGGTCACTTCTACTGAGGACCCTTTATGGTTAGGGAGAGGGGTCCCTAAGAGGTTGAGGTCAATGCTCGCTGCTGACTCTGGACAAACCACGATGCGTTCTACTTCAAGAATGTTCGATAACCTACCGAAAAAAAATTTAACAAAAAGAAAGAGAACATTTTCGATTTCGAAACAATTTTATTGTAAGTGTGAGCATAATTACAACAATATTATATTACACATATACAATTACCGATATAACTTATTGTCCTCAATATACTTCACTATTGCATTTAAAGTATTTCTCCAGATGTCATATATTTCCATTTCAGGGGTATACACAACTTTTAACAACCTCGTCATACATTATAATAATTCATCATTCGTCACCGACTTGGTGTGATCCCAATCTATATCACGGGTTTTGTTGTTCTTCTTGTTCTTCCTCGGAGATCTTATGTATGTATCCCGAGAAGGAATATCTATCGGAGCCCTTCTGCTAAAAAATCGAAATTCATCCTCAAGATTGTGTATTTTATTCGGAAATAAAATCTTCCAAATTGAATAATGGAATATTCGATTTGCATTTGACAATTAATAGTTTATCAGTGGGTGCATTGCCTTTCACGTATAGTACTGTCACACCAAAAAAAATACATATTTCTCCCACTTCCTGTTGTACCGTGGATAGATCCTTCCCTCCTTCATAGGATGGAGGGATCAATCTATCATATAAGCCTAGTTTGTTTATAATCCGTAATGTCATACTCCACTAGTCTATATTGTAATTATACATAGTATAGTTGATGTAACGGATATAGATAGAGACTTCTCTGAGATCTGAATCTAACAATAAGACTTCGCATTCAAAAGTTACAACACAATTTGACTTATTAAAAACAACGAATTCAACATTTAAAGAGCCATAAATCTTTGAAGTTTCTGTATTATATCAATTCAACTGATAATCAAATTCAATTTATTGACTGAGATATAAAAGCATCAAACACCAAAGTTATAATGTGTTGAAACTGCTATCTTAGGTTTGAAGCATAAACAATATAAAAAATGTTCACGAGGTGGAATTGTGTCATAACAGATAATGCGTCCGGTGCTTTGATTGCGACAAGCAAATTACGTAAAATTAAATGCTGAAATTCCCAAAAATCTGCTCTTATGTAACCCCAGGTCGGATTTCAAAGAACATGGGGTATTGTACTGGTCGTATTCTAGCCCTCTGATTGGCCTAGAAATGGTCGTGTGGTCTTATACTGGTAAGATTTGTTAATGGGTCCCTACTTATAACGACTATCATGAGTCTTATGACAAAATAAAATGTATTACACAAAGCATAAACTCATACAAAGACTTGACGCGTTAAATAGTATTTTGCCAAACTCATGGTTGATTATTGATGACATTACCTAAATCTATTGTGGCAATTTATTTTACAATACAAAGATTTAGTTGAACTTACATCGAACTGAAAATTCATCTGTCTGTTCATTATAATATGCTTATATATCTCGATTTAAAAGTGAACTAAATTAAAAAGCACAAACACCATTCTATTTATATACAAAACCATTGCTTTCATCCAGCATTACCTAAACATATTTACGATACATGAGAAGACATTAATAACCAACACATGGAACAGGATCCCTTACCAAACAATTCCACTTGAGGACCACTACATGGGCGCCCATAAGAGGGGGCAAGGGGGGAGGGGGTGCCAGCCCCCCCACCCTGGATGAATGACTGTATCATATATTTGTGTTAATCTAAAAAACTTTTTCCACAGAATAAGTTTTCAAAGAAAAGTAAAGAGCTCTATTAAGCCAAAAATGGGCAGAAATAGTCAAATAATCTTCCAATCGTAAAACCAACACAAATCACTATCAACAATTAAACGAAACTCAAAACGAATACAAATTATAATAAATAACCGAGTCAAACTCAAAACGAGCAAAAGTTAGCATTACTAGGGCTGACATACCCCATGCCTTCTTAAGACCAGAACATAACTTAGGCCTCTACAGAAAAAATAAAACAAAAAAAAACAAATGACAATGGATTGTCAGTTTAATATACCTATAAACTCAAAACGAATAGAAATTGTAATAAATAGCCGAGTCAAACTCAAAACGAGCAAAAATTAGCATTACTAGGGCTGACAACCCCCATGCTTCCTCAAGACCAGAATATAACTTAGGCTTTACTGAAAAAAAACAACAACAAACAAATGACCATGGATTGTCAGTTTAATTATACTGATGTTTATTTCTTAAAATAAAAAAGGGTAAAAAGAGTGAGTAAAAAAAAGTTTTTTGCTAATTTAAGTAAACAAAGTGAAAACATTTAAGCATGTTTTGTTTTCAGTTAAGCGCAAATTATGTTCTGGTCTTGAGAAGGCATGGGGGTTGTCAGCCCTACTATTGCTAATTTTTGCTTATTTCGAGTTTGATTTGGCTATTTACTATAATTTCTGTCCATTTTGAGTTTCATTTATTTATCGATAGTTATACGCTTGGATGGTTACTTGACTTCATTTCTGCCCATTTTTGGCTTAATGGAGCTCTTTAATTTTCTTTGAAAAACTTGTTTTGTGGAAAAAGTTTTTTAGATTAATTTCTGTTCATTTTTAATTGACAAAGTCATTTTCATGAAAAAAATAATATTTATATCTTTTCGAATTTTTTTTCTATTAGAATCCATGGTTTGGTCTGCTATTTCTATGTTGGAAGAAACTTTTTCGACAACTTTTAATCCTGACTCAAATAGTATTTTTCAATTTTATCTTATACCTCCTCAAGTTGACCTGAAAAAATAAAGCTAAATAGCATTCCCAAAAGATTCTATCTATGCTCTTTGACAACCTAGATGCACTTACAATCTATTTATTTATTTTAAAAGTAAGAGCAAAAGTAGTAATAGTAGTAGCCCCAAAAGTTTCGACTTAGTCGTTTTCCCCCAGTCGGGAAAACCAGTCGACCCCCAGTCGTTTTCGCTATATTGCTGTAGTGTCTTATTGGCAACCGCAAACACAATGCCTTTTGATTTAGTTTTAAAGTAGTATTTAGTTATTCTTAAGTCAGCTTATTTGGAGAGCTTGAAGCACGGTAGACGTGATTCATGGCGAAATCAGGTCAAGAAGATACTGGACCTTCGTGTCCGATTTGGAGATGTGGAATGAAGGAAAAGGTCCTATGAGTGAAACCGTGTCATTATGGATGGAAGTCCAGCGAACCCTGAATGACGAAGAAATCCAAGAGTGGCAAGCTCATAAGGACCAATCTATGTCTTTGAGGTTTTACTCCCAAGCTAAAGACTGTTGGAGGAGGAGATTTATTTTAAATTTGGGTTGAATAAAGAGGATTTGAAGACTTTGTTTTTGGTAGAGGAGGATAGTTTGGATTTAGGTGAGAGAAGGAAATTTTTGGGAAACTTTAGGCTGGTGGCTGGCCCTTATTTAAGCCCAATATGTGGATGTGTGAATGAGAACTTATTTCATTTTGTATCCGAGTGTGAAGAGCTGTCTGAGTTGCGGAATGAATGTTTTGGACGAGTGTTTGGGAGTGAATGCTGGTTAATTGAGCGGATGGTTAATAGAGGAACGCATGTGCTATTAAACAGTTGTGTAAGTTTCTTCGTTTAGGGATTAAACATAGGGAATCATGTTTTAGGGGATAGCTTGTTACGGTTTTTAGGATTTTAATTTTATTATGATTAGTGTTTGTTGTTTAAAAATGTTGAACCTTGGCGTGTTTCTCTTTTGTCGTTTTGTTGTTCTTTTTTTCTTTTTTTGATTTTTATTATCTAAAGTTGCATTTTGTTTCTGAGCGTTGTTTGTAGACTGTATTATGTGTTGCTATGGCCCACAGGCTTTTTGTAATAAATCTTATCTTATCTCTTATAGCATAATTGGCCAATTGCATAATTGTGGGGGTTTAGCATGCCCAATATCGCTAAGGACATAGTTGCTGGACCGTTCTACTATGCTGAACAAAATAGTTGTCTCAAAATTTTGACTAGATGTGTTTGGTAAATAAATCGACTTGAGAGACGGGATGATTGCCCTCCAATCTCTTTTTACTCATAGAAAGGACCCTAGAACTATTAATTTTCAATCGAATTAGCTTTTTTAAATGTTTCAATGATATTTCCAGCTATTATAGAGTGGCTTATAGTTTCCAGCTTATATGCCTTTTTGAAAAAACCTGCATGTATACAGTTTTTTTGTTTAATTGGAACGCCCCCTAAAGAATTCCTAGAAGTTTCACCTTAGTACTCTTAGCGTCATTAGTTACAGTAACTATAGTTGTAGTACTAAAAGTATACACATAGTGCCCTCTGGCTGGTTCAAAATCCCCCACAACTTACTGTTAAAGATCTAATAATACAAATTAATTAATAATACATAATAAAAAGATTAATAATACACATTAATAAAAAGATTAATAATATAAGTTGTTCTTGCGATATTGCTTTGTCACCTTTTTGAAAGTCCACATGCTCATAGTTTGTTTTGATTTAGTTCAATGTCCCCCTAAACATTTCTTATATTTGATTACTGAAGACATTGTTATATTTTTTTTGGACTATTGGCTACAAAATGGCTATCTCATAATCTCGATCGAATGTCTTTGGGGGAAAGAGGATATCAGGGGGGAGCTATTTTCTCTCCATCACGTTTGTCTCTTAAGATGGAACTAGAACTAAGCATTTCCTATCAAGTGGGTCTTCTCTAAAGTTCACAAAACCTCCTCTTCATAAAACCTTACACCCCTGGGGCATAACTTAAAACCCTTACCCCTATACTCTGGGGGGTTGTGTTAACCCCAAAGGCTGTGTTATGAGATCTTTAGACTGTTTTTGAACAAATCGTTATCTTAAAATTTCTATTGCATGAATTTGGGGAAAATTTGAGTTGAGGGGGGGGGGGTATAGCTGCCCTCCGATAAATTTAACTCTTAAAAGTGACTCTTCAACTTCTGATTTCCAATCCAATGATCCCCCTTCGAAGTTTATGTGACCACTTTTTCCATAAAAATCTTAAATGTCCTCGGGGCATACCTTACAGTCCTTGCCCTGAGGACTGTGAGGGGGTTCTCATCCTCAAAGACATTATTTCTGGACTTTTAAACTACGTCAAGCAAATTAACTATCTCGAAATTTTGACTGGAAGTGTTTGGGGAAATGAAGGGCGTGGGAGGGGGCGATGGTTTCCCTCCAATCACTTTTGACTATTAAAGAGGGTACTAGCGTTTTCAATTACCAGCCGACTGAACCCTTCTTGAAGTTTCAACGACAACAAATGGCAGTCTTAAAATTTCTATCAGATAAGTTTCGGGAAAATACGATGTGTGTGCGTGTGGAGGGGGGGGGTATTTGCCTTCTGATCCTCTTGACTCTTAAAAAGAGCACTATAATTTCTAACTACAAATCCAATGAGCCGTCTTTGAAGTTTATATGACCACCATTTACATAAAAACCTTATATTCCCCCAGGGCGTAACTTACAACCCTTGCCCTGTGGGCTATATGGGGGGGGGGATTATCCTCAAAGATATCATTTCTGGACCTTTCAACTACAGTGAACAAAATGGCTATCTCAAAAATGATGATTGAATGTGTTTTAGGAAATTATTAATGTACAGGGGGGGGTGGTTGATCTCCAATGACTTTTGACTGTTAAAAAGGCCACTAGAATTTCTGATTACCAATCAAATGAGCCTCCTCTGAGGTTTATAAGACCACCCTTTCTATAAAAACCCTTATATCCCCCAGGGCATAACTTACAACCCTTGCTCTGAGGGTTGAGGGGGGGGGAGGTTGTCATTCTCAAAGCCATGATTTCCGGACCGTTAAACTACACTGAACAAAATGACCATCTCAAAATTTTGATTGGATGTGTTTGGGGAAGTGATTGAAGTGGGGTAGGGGAGGTGGCTGCCCTCCATGAGCTCTTTTTCAAGTTCCTATGAAATTTGTTTCTATAAGAAGTGCCCTGGTATAAGAAAAAAAACAATTGTGCCCACATCGCTCTTTACTTAGGCATCGCTATCGCGCTGCCTCAGATATTTTGTCTTGAAATTTCAATTATATAGCAATGGAAGTGCTAATTAGACCAGGTAAGCCCCTCCTAAATTCCAGCCTATGGGCACCCATGGACCACTAGCCTATGCACTAGAAAGCCCCACAACGACCAATTAAACCAGACCACATATAAAGCTAAATCTATCCCGTGTGTCAATCATCACATTTTTTATGTTGATATAGCCCTTTCGCCAGGGAGCCCGTCAAATGACTTGTGGCTAATTTTTGCTCACCAGACGCTATCTAGTGTGAAAAGTAGTAACTAAAGCTAAAACTATGTTCTTTGTATTCTTGAGACATCTATCAATCTATTGATGTATCACACGTGTTGTTCGGAATTGCAGTGGACGAAAATTTAATTAGAAAAAAAGTGGAAAAAAGTCTGTTAGAGGTGGGTAATTTCTAGTTAGAAATTCAAGTTGGCATATCATTTATTTGTCTACTTTTGTAATATCATCTAAATGTAGATAGCCGAAACTAATCAATGAGAGTTCTATTTAGTAACTAGCGCCATCTAGTGGGCTGTCAGAAGTTTCACAAGTCAGACTGAGGGCCTTACTTTTGTCGAATACTTCTACAAGTATATTCCGCTTGAGTTTTTGAGACTATGGCTGAAAAGACGGACTTATACCATATGAAGGAACACGGTAAAACTATAGCAGCCAGAGGCAAAATTCTGGCCCAAGAGATACGCCAAATGGTTTGGATCTCAGTCCTTATGGGGTCCCTGAATCTTTCGCAAATACGACTTTACTGGAACAAAAAGTACTTTCTTCCCATAGTCGCAAGAACACTTCCAACAGATCGTTATCCCTTGTTAGAGCGCGGTGTTTGGACCTTGAAAGGGAGGAAAGCCTATGTGTAGACAAGCAGATGATCCCCTTCAAAGGCCAAACAAGGATGAAGCAATACATAAAGTCAAAGCAAAGACCGTGGGGGCTGAAAAACTTAGTTTTCTGTGGTTCTTCTGGTATCACGTATGACTTTGAAGTTTATCAGGGAAAGAGTACACTTATTGGGGAGGAGCACAGAAAAACAGCTGGAGGTTTGGGAAGAGCCATTGTTCTTAGTCTACTGGAGAAAATTGACAAGCATGTCTATCACAAATTGTATTTCGACAACTACTTTATAACGTTACCACTGTTTGAAAAGTTGACAGCATACGGCTTCTTGGCAGCAGGAACTGTCAGAAAGGGCAGGATAGTTAAAGCAAAGCTTGCAGATGAGAAGGATCTTAGGAAGAAAGGATGATGGTCGTGGGAAGAAGTTAGCGGCATTGAAAAGGGACTCATCCTTGTGCGTTGGTTTGACAACCGCGCAGTAAACATGGCGTTGAATTATTGCGGTGCAGGTGCAGGTGGAGTAGTGAAAAGATGGAGTAACGAGAAGAAGGAGAAGGTTTATGTGAAAAAACCTGACGTTATTGGTCACTATAACCGCAACATGGGAGGATTAGACAAGCTGGATCATCTCGTCGCCTTATATCGAATTGAAACAAAGATGAAAAAGTGGACCAGTGTCACTTTCCGAGTTCCGGAACGAAATTGCAGAAGTACTGCTGAAGTGTAATTAAATTAGTAGAAAAGGTTTTTCAACTAAAGTAAAAAGCAAGTTTCAAATCTGGTCTTTGCTTTCTGTTGAAAACCACTTTTTTTATTTAAGTTTTGATTGTTTTCCAAATCATACCCAGGCCTAACCAAGATATAATTTGAGGTACCGGTCCCTTAAGTCCCTGGTCAATTGCTTTTAAATTGTGTAAATCAATAATTGTACGTTGATTAGTACCGTTCTACGTTTAAATTTGCAATTTCAATTTTGGATAAGATTTGAATATACTAAAAAAAATGGTGATGAAAAGTAATGTTGGTGAAAAGTCCTTGTTTATATTACTACTAAAGAATTTTGGTAGCTTGAAAAGGAGGATTATTGTTTTTATGGCTGGACATTCTGTGAGACTTTTGATCTTCTACATGAATCTACAAAACTGAAGACCCCACCACAACCTCTACAATAGGATTTTCTTATTGATAAATATATTACATACATTTTTTTTTTAAATACATTGAAGTACTTCATATAAATATAAAAAGAAAAATGTGCCCATTTAATGCTACAGAAAACTGCGTCACTTGTAGTACCTGTCCGCCCAAAGAAGTTTACAGGCGGAGCTGATGATGATCGGCCTTGTCTTTTTTAACTATGTGCTAGTAGGTATGGGAATTTAACATATTAGTTGTATAGAGAAACATTTTAATTAATTCCTTCTCCCCTCTTCCTCTTTCAACATTTATCCGAAGCCTCATGAAGAGTAAGCAGTTTGTCCATTAAAATATACTTTTGTAGGAATCTACCCTGTCCCCACCTAAACAATGACTCACACGCCACCCATTATAGCCGTTACACAATTACAGATCACCAAACGTAGCATAATTTCATTACAAATAAAGCGATTCAACTTGGTTGAATCCAATTCTACCACCGTGTGGCATTACTTCCTTTGGCGTCTACCCCCTGGAAAATTTTATGCAGGTGCCCTTGGCCTACGAAGACGCATAAGACAGAAACCATATAAAAACATATACCGTCAATTTCCCCATTCAATACTCTTTCCAAATATGTGGTACAAAATTTCCGAATTGTATTAAATTGTTGACGCAGCTCTCAAATTATCTTCCAACTCCCTCCTTCCTGATAATACCAGTTATAGCCATAGCTATATACGAAAGTTTAGTGATTTTTTTGGTAAAACTATTATTTTTTTTACCTATTTCTCATCAACAGTTGGATCATAATGCACAGTAAAGCCAATAAAAAAAAAATTAAAACATAAAAAATAAAAAAAAACTTTTGGACAGACATAGAGCCTATATTGTATCATTAGTCCTAAGCCTAGCCTATTGTCCTAAATCAGATGGAAAGCTATTGAAGGTAATAGCTTATGCTGTGGTTTTTTGACATTCTTATTTCAGCTAAAGGTTTTGATACAATAGTTTCTATGGTCTCAGCATAATTTTAAGCCACACCAGAACTTTTTTCACATTTAAAAAATAGAAATTATGAGTCTTTAGAGATATAAAAATCTATATTTAGAAACGGTATGAGGCTCAAAACATTTTCCTCCTGCCCCATATAAACTGTAGATCAATATTTGAAAGTTTCACTTTAATACCACAAAGAAAATTTAAGATCATCAAAGGTAAGTGCCATTTGAAGAGGGAAAGGGTTGAAGTACATAATTGTGGAGACCCACTAATCTGGACCTTTACCCTTTATATATCAAATCCCCAAATCTCCGGCAACTGACCCTCCAGACCCAAGTTTCCCCCCCCCCCCCCAGCATAAATTTAGTTTCGGCAAAAAATCTTGTCAAAATTAAGATAAGCCTGCATAATTCAAGTCCCCAGAGAAACAGGTCAGTTTTCTTTAGTATGTCCTTGCCTCTATGGTAATAAATGGACCATTTTTCAGTTTTCACTATCATTTTCACTTGATTTGGGAAAATTGGCTCCAACTTTGCCCCCCCCCCCCTCATAGGATTTTTACGAAATCACGCCACTGTCTCAGATGGGAAAATGATATTAGTCAGTTTTCTTTGTCTGGTCTAGTTTTTGATGGATAGTAACGAAATTATTATGAAAGAAAAGAATATGCTAATACTGCTGAGTAGAATGCAGAGATTACAGCTTCGTTATATGACGAAGAATTATTGGATTCAAATAAAGAAAATAATTTCTACGCGATAAGGCAGTTCACCCCAAAAATACACCAGATCAAATAAAACACGCCAAGATTTACGCCTGGTGGTTTAACTGGAATTTTCCCGCCAGTCAGCATCAAAATACGCCAGTCTGGTGGGAAATACGACAATATCGTAACACAGCTCCCTACAGTTTCATAAATTCAACATATAATACTCATTCCGTGTCTTTTTAGGAATTTCTCTGTAGCGTGGATTCTCGAAAAAAATTTACGCTTACATAGTCTTCTGCTCTTTCTGGTACAAAGATAACACCATTTGAAGACAACAATACCAAATAGGAAGAAGTATGGTAACACCAAATGTGATTTAGGTAACGAATAGACATGTGCCTATGAAGACAACCAGAGCCTCACTACTCCCCCCAAAATCAAATATCGAGTCAACAGATTTACATAAATGTTTTTTTCTGCTGGATCAAATCCGCAAAGGTCGAAGGGGTTGGTAAAACTGGACTGTACTACTGGAAAAATATTGTGATACAAGGGGTTGAGAATCATAGAGCAAATAGAACTAACATGTTTAAAGCGCCTCTCTTCTTCCAGCTGTCATTTTTATGTCTTTTCGTAGTAAACTTAAGCTTTGTGTTTAAGCAAACGCATGTAAAGATACCAAGGTCTAGTAAAAGCATCAAAAAAAGAAATTAATTGAGATGTGTCGAAGGATATGCTGCTGATCAACATTGCCAATATACGTGAATAGTAGAAAGCCTCTTCATGGTAAGAATGTTAATAGTGACGGAATTGTCACTAAACTGGTTTCTCGCTGTGACCCATATCCTTGCAATTGTTTGCGTGAAAAAACACAGTAAACCAACCAGGCTAAAGTGTACGAGAACTTAAGTGGAAAGTGGTGCTAAAGTCGAAACGAAAATTCCTTAGCGTCATCTAGGATTTAGCCTTTCGTTACTTTGCAACCCGAAACTACTGCTTAAGCCTAGTTGTCTTTTTATGCTGTTAAAATATAGGCAGGGTAAAGATAGCATAATTTTGACACCATTAGACCAACGAGCTTAAATTAAGCAATCCTACTTAACCTGCCAGTATTTTTCTTCAGATAGCCAGGGTCCACTTTGTGCAAAATGGATTTGGACTTAAAACTTCTCTTTAAAATAAATACAGATTAAGTATCACAGAGATGAACAAAATTTCTGCTCTAATCCTAAAAAAGGGATCAAAATGTAAGGTGAAGTCAGCAGGTAAAACAAACAAGGGAACATCAGGAAAAAAGCGTCAATTCACTAGCGTTAACTTAGCAAAGAGCGAAGTGTCTCCCGTGTGGTATTTTTTGTGATTCTGTATGAATGGGGTCATTATAACTTTAGAGGAAGCTCATCCGATGAAAATGAAAGTTACTAGTAACTAATTAAGGACCAATATTGATTGGGAGCAACAAGCGTATCTCCCGTGTCCTTTTTCACGCAAGACCCACATAGCATCAAATTTCGAGATAGCAAGAGTTGTCCAATGTGAAAATGTCTCTTAATAGTCAAATTTCAAAAATATTCTTCTAGAAATGGCATAACTCATATTAACCCAAGTGGACAAGGGTCCTAAATTAGGAAATTTTGTCATTACCCCCATCCCCAAAAACTGGTTCTAAAGAGGATAGGGATTGATGGTCAAGAGAGCCCCAAGTCTTTGAGCGAAGAAAACCCAAATTTATAGAAAAAATTGCCAATAATTCACCCAAAAGGGCCATTACATTTTTTCCAAGCTTGGAACTTACATTCAGAAGTTCTCAAGCAAAGGTGACTCTAATGCATAAAAATTAGAATGGAGGGACGGACCACCTGAAAAATAAACCCTAAAATTAGCATTTTTTCTTATTTGTCGGAAGCTAACATTTGAAGTCTTTTCCCCCAGGGGACACTGCTGCACAAAAAAAGACAAAAAAGATGGTTGACCTGAAAATCCAGTCCAACATAGCACCATAAACTTTTTCTTTCCAACGACTGTCAAGTTACAGTCGAAGCCCTTGGGCCAAGAGAACCCTAATGACGAAAAATGGCTCGGGATACAGGCCACGTAAACACAGGCCCAAAAAGTTTTATCCAGTCAAAGTGAAACATATCTACAAGTCTTTAGATCAAAAGGACCCCTATACGTAAAGAAAGCTAAAAAAAATTGATTTGGCTAAAAATGAAGCCCGAAAAATACAAAATTCCTATAATAATTTCGGAATTCCTATCCAATATTAAGCTGGTTGAGAAAAAAAGGGTGGAGCAAGTAGTAAAATGGTCAGATTTTAGGTCTGGGTGCAATTTAATCGCTGTCAGTTCTTAAAAAGAACGATAGAACTTTCAATTTCAAGTCAAATAGCCCTCCCCCTCACAAGTTTCACGATCAACCATTCCATACAAGACAACGGGAGAAAATAATACATGTAAGGCATATGGCTGTTTACTAAGGCAGCGCATGAGCGTTGTCCCCTAACTGTAATGTGGACATTGACCTCAATTGTAGGTCAAGTCCAGTATCGTCAAACTCAGGTTGAAAACTAAATTCGATAACTGACAATCTGATTGAAATGTATTGAGTCCAAAATACTTATTTACGTGAATTAACAGCTATCGATTTCAGTTTTGGAATTGGGTTTAAGTTTCGTTCATCATGTAATCTCGAATTTCTTATTTGATTCAAAACCGTAGTAAGCGTATGAACACCACTTAAGAAAATTGAAATGATTTTCAAAAAAAATAAAAAACTTCAATAATCAAATATATAAATCACTTATATGCAAGAAAATTATCCCGAAAATGACATGAAGAAAATAAATCTTAGTTCAGGCGTTTTGTTATAGGAAACTTTCAAAAAATCCGCACACACTTCTAAAAACATAACGATCCCGATAATTTGGCTCTTTGTCGTACTCTCTGTTATTAATATCAGCACTACCTACAAAAGAAAATTAATGACTAAATTTTATCTTTTCTAACCAGATATAATATTGGTATTGAAATTAAGGCTGTTTCTAAATAAGGTTAACTAGGTAGAAAAATATTTTACATTTGCGTTCATTTCTAAAGAACAGAATTAGATCTTTAGTGTACGTTGTCTGATCTATTAAAATGGAGGTAATGTTCTAGATGAGGGTTATTTTGCGGTAAATTTTTACCAAATCATATTATTGACTTATGAATAAAATGAGGTAAATTTTTACCAAATCATATTATTAACTTACAAATAAAGTGAATATACCACTCAATGCCTTTTTTATGCTCTTTCCAAATATAGCCTAATAATCATTTTTGTCAGAAATGAATTTTACCCCCACCCATAGGCTATATACCAATTCAGGGTATATGTTTGCACATTAGGGGGGCAGGGGTAAAGTTTAAACTTACTTCCCATTTACATCAGAAATTAAGTTTGCGCCCCCCCCCTAATGGGCAAATATATACCCTGAATTGGTATGTATAGGGGTGAGGGTAAAATTCATTTCCAACAAAATTATTACTATATTTGAAAAGAGCATAAAAAAAGGCATCAAGCAGTATATTCACTTTATTTTTAAGTCAATAATATGATTTGGTAAAAATTTACCAGAAAGAGCATAAAAAAAGGCATCAAGAGGTATGTTTACTTTATTTGTAAGTCAATAATATGAATAACAAAAAATTTACCTGTAAATTTATATCTCAGTTCATATTATTGACAGTAAAATTCTACTTTAGCAACTTTTGGCTATCTTGGAAAGAGGTTAGGTTAGGAAAATGAAACTTTCAGGGATGGGTCTACAGGCTAAAATATGTCCCAGGAATGTATTTTGAAGTACCTACCTCTACTCCTTCTCCCTCTAGAGGGTCCTGACCTTTGATGACCTTTAAACATCTGTGTGTTATAAACCTGAAACCTTGCAAAATAGATCTTCTGCTTAAATGAAGTACAACAAAATTGTTTTCAGCTTCAACTTTGCTCACAACAATTATCATATTTGTAAAGAGCATAAAACAGACATTGAGTGGTATGTTCACTTTATTTGTAAGGCAATAATATGAACTGGAAAAAATTTACCCCTACCTCCACTCCTTCTCCCTCTAGAGGGTCCTGAAATGTGCCTACATGACAGGTCTGTACCTATTAAGATTTTGACAAAACAACATTTTACCTTAGTTTTTAGTTATCAGTTTCTTTTTCTCTGGCTTTAGTTCTGAAAATGTAATTCCTCTTATTTGAGTAGAACCTTAGGCCATATCAATGTTTTTTTTTCAAAATTTAGGAAATGTATTTACATATCTTTAAAGCCTTATAAATTGGGATTGAGCAAAGTTGTGAAGCTGAAAATAATTTTGTTGTTTTTTATTTAAGCAGAAGATCTATTTTGCAAGGTTTCACTTTTATAACACACAGATTTTTAAAGGTCATCAAAGGTCCGGACCCTCTAGAGAGAGAAGGAGTAGAGGTAGGTGCTTCAAATACCTTCCTAGAACATACTTCAGCCTATAGACCCATCCCTGAAAGTTTCATTTTCCTAACCTAACCCCTTTTCAAGATAGCCAAAAGTAGCTAAAGTAGAATTTTACCTTTTTGTATGCTCTTATAATTCAATAATTTCTTCTGGAGGAAATTACATTTTGTCCCTTAAAGGGCTAAAACAGCTCGAAACAGGCCTTAGTAATCAACAATTTAAAAGGATGGTTTTAAATAAAAAACTGGCTAGTGAAAAAAACTTGCCATTTGTAGCTGAGGTAAAATTCTAGACAAGCTAATTTTTGCTAGCTTAGAAATTGCTTTAGTAAAACCAAACATAACCAAATTCATTCAATTTTTTTTGGTATTGTAAATATTTATTGGGAATTCCCATATGGCTCAGAAACTCTTATGTTTTGCAGAGGTACTATATTTTTGAGATATGTAAGAAAATGGATGAGTTGTATACCCATTTCAAAAGTTGAAATAGAACAATACACAACTTTCCATTGGCTAGTCTTGTGCATTAAAATTGTGATTTTGATTTTGTTTGTTTTCTCTTTTCCATAGTTACTGCAGTTTAATTTTGTTTTGTAGTATTGTGTGATTTTTTCATTATTTTTTTCTTTTGTTTTTATAACTCCTTTGAGCATTTACATGTATTTGTATGAAGGGTTGAAATAAAATTATTATTATTATTAGAAAGAAGTTTGGTAGGAAAATGAAACTTTCAGGGATGGATCTACAGACTAAAGTATATCAAGGGAAGGTATTTTGAAGTACCTACAACACATTTTGCATTCAGCTGTGCCATACTTTACCTCCAACCCCTCCCCCCTAATGTGCAGAATTTTAGCCCAAATTATATTTTCAATGCTTTCTGCAACCCATCATTGGTTTTTCTGGTTCTTGTTTTGTCACAGTTGATTCAATTCACAGGTACATGGATTGAAACAAGAGAGATGCATTGGGAAATATATAATTTTGGCTATATTTTTGCACATTTGGGGGAGGGGGTTTTGGAGCAAGAGTGTAGCTCCAGCATTTTTAATAATAGAGGGGGGGAAGAGAGGTCTGCATTTAGAGAGTCAAAGGGCATGGGGATATCCTTCATGGGAAAGCAGTGGTAGTTATAGCCTCTTAGGTTTGCTTTTAATTACAGTCGGCCTAAGCATTGAGAATTATTATTTAAGTATTACAGTAAGTAAATTGTCATTGTTGAAACCTTATGAAGGAAAATTATAACCTCTCTCATTGAACAACAAGAAAATTTTGTTTTGCCTGGGCAGCAGTGATGTGTCCTCTTATTTTTCTTTGTTGCTATTGAGGCACTAGAGAGCTGTTTAAGGACTCATAAAAGCTAATTCTTATAGGCCAGCACAAAGTGCCACATGGTATACTAAAAGTGCAATTTAGGTAGCTTTTTTGAAATGGTAAGTCTGGGCTGGACACATTGACATCATAGACAGCTCATTATAGACTCATTTATAAACTAAGTTTTATATTTAATTATGCTTTATAAATTTGACTTAATAAAGCATTTATAAGGTGCCACATGGCACACAAAAGGTGTACTTTGTGTTGTTTTTCCATTGTGTTAAGATAAAAATAATAAAAAAGGGTCTTGTCCACTTACATTTGAAGTAGCAACAGTATTTTTAATTTAAAACGTTCAAAAAAAGGTGAATTATTGACTTACCTGTTAAGTTTTATTATTAAGAATATCTAGAAAATCTGAACAATTCTTGGCAATATTATGGTAAAAACCTTGTATTTATTAAAACTTGCCAGGGATGTCAATTGGATGGGGAAAATTTACACCTAGAGTTTGAGAATTACCTTCTCCTTTTTTCTTTGTAAAAAAAATCTAAAAAAATAACACAAAAGTTGTTTATGTAAATCAGGGTCTGAATATTTTTTATGTTCAAAATTCCCTTCACCAAGCCAAGTTCAGTCTCCTAGTGCTGCATGGTAAAACTGATAACAATAGATAAAGAGTATGGGGTTGGTACTGCATATATGTGAGCCAAAACTTTCTAAATTGAAAGAAAAATATGCATATATTGCTTGGATTCACTTTATCCTACTGACATTTCATACAGCATGCTGATGCAGATATAAATGTCACTTTTTTTTGCCCAATGTGTCCATTGCAATACTATCCTGTATATCTCCAAGAAACGCTCAGTAAACAACTCCAAGTGTGCCTTGGGGATAAAAGGTTGTCTGACTTAACAAAGCATATCAGAACAATAGAGTGCATTAAAGTAGAGGTGGTTATAATTTTATATGTTGGAATATGACCTGAAATAAAATTCTGTTTGCAGTTAAAGATAATCTATAGTCTACAGTCTTTAACTGTGTAATTAACTCTTACAAATATACAGGAGGGAAATTCAATATATTTTCTATTGTGTAGGGGGGTCACATTGTCTTTTTCAATTGTTTTCATTGAAAACACAGAGAGGCTTATGATCTATTGTGATCAACTAACGTTGCAACAGTAGAATGTTTACCACCTAGAATGTCTGCAGTAGAGTAGCAACAACAAAAAAAAATACTTGGTAAAAAACGCTGATTTTGTCTTGGGCCTTAAGCCTAGAACACATGTAGTTTTTTTCAGGCACTCCTTTCAGCAGCAGTATGTTTCATGCAAATTTTAATGTCTAAAAACCTACAAGCCAGGTAGGAAAAACCATCAAGGCATTTCCCAAGACACTAGTCAAGTGGAAAACCCCATGTAAAAAAATTATCTTAGTATCCCCTCAAAAATATGTAATTCCCTCAGGACTTTCTCCTAGACGTTAGTCTAATCTTTGCCTATGTAAATTCAAATAACCTTGTCAATGATGTACTTTTGAGGCTCAACAACACTAGTTAGTAGGGCTTGCGCAAGACTTGTTTTGGTTCCAAAAACCTTTTAATCTGACAACAATGGGGTTGGAGGTTAAACAGCAATTGTTTTGGTAGGACTTACACAAGACTTGTTTTGATTCCAAAAACCTTTGCAACCCAAGAACAAAGGTTTTCCCATTACTTGGCCTACACAAGGGTTTGTTTATGTGCAGGGTTTTATGCTTCACTGCATAAAAGCCTTGTGGATTCTACAGGCCTGGTAGGTTTAGCCATTACTCAGCTTACACAAGTTTGTTTATCCTCTTACCAGGTAGTGGACTGGGTAGTTCTTTTGTTTCTCCAGGGTATAATTTTTTTTAAGAACAGTAGTGAAGAAGAGTTCAGAATGATAGCATTGTGAATATAGATTTTTGTTCATAGAAAACATATTTTAGTATTAAATATGAGTGGTTTTACTCTGTTGGATGTTGAAGGTGCTAGCAGTAGTGAAATGAACCAAGAGTACCCAATGCTGTAGTAGAAATTACAAGAGGTTGTCAACTTACCCTTGAATAGGATGAAATGTATGCAAGATATTTGATATCATTGAGCAAATTCAAGTTGCAGGAGCAGTCATGTTTCATAGGAAACGTGAATATAATGCATATACATAGACTACAAGATGGATTAAATACATTGGTGAAATATATTGAAGACAATGATCTTAATCAGTATGTGAAAAAAGAGTGAGATAACCATGTTACTTTTCTCTTTTATAAAATAAAAATGTTTTGAAATCAAAAAATATTTTTTTCTTGTTAGATATTTTTTTGTAGTTTACTGGACCTTTTTCTAGTGAACCAATTGGTGAAGAGAGGGTACTCGTAGCAGAAAAAAAGTCTATAATCAGCAGTGAGACTGTCAGGATTAAAACATGAATAGATTTTAGAAGCAATAAATCATGTGGAATCTCGTTACTTTGGAAAATTGTTTGAATCTAAATGATCAGTTTAAAAAGTTATCAGTGGAAAAGAAAATATTCTCTCAAAGAATGCTTGACAATATCATGAAAGATGAGTCTCTAGCTTTGGAATATTGTATGATGCATATGTGTTGTGGGCCAAATGTAGTTACTCAATTTATTGGCATACTAATCAAGACAAAACAAAATGATATTGTGGATTTGCTCTTGAAAAATCCCTAGACGCTCAAGTTTTCTATGTTGATTGAAGACTATTTGAACGATTTTTCAGTCTCTGTTTTCATGACAATAACAAAAGAAATCAACAATTTAAAAAACTCTGTCCAAACAGTTTTAATGGATTTGAAGTTTGACATCACTCAATTACTCCTCCTCTCTCTGGAAGTAAAAAGAACATTCCGTTTTTGATTGCAACTTAGTTTCTATTTGGCAGTGAGAGAGTCAACAGTGAAAAATGTTCCACACATGTCCACTATGTTTATATACAATGGCCAGCTGGTCATCCTGTGAGAAATGCCCTATTATTGATGACTATGATGAAAAGTGTAGATTATGCAATCCATGTAAATTGCATAGAGAATATGCTGTGCAAGTTACAGACTATGCTCCAATTGTTTTCGAGGTTTTCTCCAGGTTTTCTATGCTCCAATTGTCACTAAGACAGATGTGATCAATAGGGAAATACTTACCCTGGTATGATGTGAAAAATCCTAGAAGTGATTTCAGTTTGTTTCTAAGAGAATAGTATCATCATGGTTTTAAAGTTTTTGGGGAAGAAGAACCTGGTCTACATTTTAATTGCTGGAAACACAAGGGAGTATGATTTCTACATCATTGCTGTGAAGACAATGGCTACTATGATTATAAACCTTCTGATTTTTATTTGGCTGTTACAGAAAGTGATTCTTCATATGAGAATACCTTATGTGACATTGCTCCAAATAAACAAATTGAAGCATGTGAATTTTACAATATAAACCATAATAGTATCATTGACTTTAAAAAGAGATATAATAAAAGTGAAGTTACATTGTATTATAGATAATGTGACCCTGACTTTGCCCACAAAGATCAGTACAAGTTGAATCCCAATAATCTGCTACCACTACTTGTTGTCAATGACCACCTACAAGTAAAAGAAGTAATGCAAAAGGCAAAGACAAAGAATTTTATTGTACATGCATCTTTTTATTAATAAACAAATTCACAAACATTGTTAAAATACTTTATTCTTAGGGCACTGAAATCAATATTAGACAGGTAGGAAAGGGTATTTTCTACTATGTAGTTATTCATTCAAGGATTGTCTACATATGCTGAGAAATTTACTGTAAGTATAGCCACAAAAATAAAATAAAATCAAAAATTAAAATATAGTAGAACATGAAAATCACAGCTTTTGGTTGATAAATCTTGTACTTGCTTCCAATTTCTAATAATAGATTTTCCACTTCGCTCAAGGAAGTTTTTGATATGAGGCGTTTAGAATGAATATGGTAGGCGAATAGGATTGAAAAGTTCAATATCCATCGCTGTTTGAAAGATGCATAGCCAATGACCTGTATTTACATTTGACAGGCTACTATTAACAATGATAATCCTATCGCCGGCGTCATGAGTGTGTTCAAGGAAAGTCTGAGGGTATGCAATTTGTTTTATATTTGGATATGTACAAATCCAAGTTGAATACATTGATTATTTGATCTGTGTTCATGGTGCCAAGTCTAATAGAAAACTACCATTGGGGGTGATTTCCCAATAGGTTTCAAATTGATTTAGCGAGATTAATGCTATACTTTCCGTCAATGGATCGGCAAAGTTACACTCTAAACGTAAAGTACCGGTTTGGACAATACTAATATCTTGAGTTTCAGACAAGTTCAATGCAATGATACCATGAGTTTTTGCAGACACTGTATTGATTTCACCATTTTCAAATGGTTGTGAATCTTGATATAGGGATTGCATTGTCAATTCATATAGTGTTCTATGGGATTTATCAAAGTATAAATTGTACGATGGAATTCCATTTACTTTACACACAAGAGAAGAAAGTCCAAACATTTCAAATTTCTTTGGGGAACTTGTCTGTCATCCTATAGCACTAGCACTATTTACAAACGCCAAAGCAAGTTTTGAAGGAATTTCACCATGGATAATTGAAGAGTCGGTGTAGGTACGTGAACCTGTGGCAATATGTCGCTGACTGATGATTGTGTGAGGAGTGAGCAGCTTGATATTATTTCCACTGGCTCTTTTTTTAAATTGCAAAAGCAACAGAACTTATAACCTGTTGTTTTCGTACATGAAGTATTGCCGAAATGAGAGAGACTGTTGCAACAGGTGTATTGGCAAGTAACTTTTGTAAGATAAAATTGAACGGGGCAAAATGTAACTTAACAATGGGAGGTAACCATTGGGGTATATTAAATAGAAAATTATCTAAGCTCGTAACATTTGACATGTAATATTAGACTGGCTGAACTTTATATGTTATAAATCAGCCTAGAAAGGAAATTCCTAGATGTATTAATTTAAATCAAAAATACCTTTTTCAGAGTTAAGCTACTATTATCCCGGGTTGCTCCTTATTTTTGAGAGCACTGTCTCTTAACAATATACTTTTCTAGTCGCTTTTCTCTCTTGCTATAATTTTTGTTGTTGTGGAGAGGTGAAACTTATCTATTCCATGTTCAGTGGTATTCAAAAAGAAAAGTTATTGCAAATGCAGCATTAGTTATAAAAATAGGAATTTAACTCCCTCTATCAGGGGTTCTGTCTTACCAATATCAACGAAATTTAGTTTGCCTTGCTTGTTTTAGAGAAGAATTCTCAACCAAGTCACCATTTAAATCTATAGTCCTAGATTGTCAACAGAAGGTTCATTCTAATATATACTTATAGATATAAACGAATTTTATATCTAAATTGAAAGGAATTAATTTTATAAAATTGAAGTGTTTTGAAATAAATTCCATCAGATGTTCTTTATTTTAATTGACATTATTTACATGATTAACATTATTTCCATTAACAATTTTTGCCATTAGCAAGCACCCGCTGCTCTCAGTGGCTCTGAAAGGGGAGAGGGGTCTTGCGGCTCCCCCGGATTTTGATAGTATGTATATGTATATCCGTTAAAACTGCTCGTTTTTTCGTATTTTTGTTGGGAAAATAAAACAAAATTGACAGAAATATTGACAAAACAAAAGTTTTCCCTTAAATTTTGAATTATATATTTTAGCAGACCCCCTCCTAGGTTTTATTTAAAGTGAGGATAGATTGTAATAGCTGTAGTGACAGGTTAATTTCTATTTGACATACTAGGGAATATTCACTGTCTGAAACATGATAAGATAATTATTCCAAATTCGCAGTTAAAATTTTGACAAACTTATCTACTTCCTATACAATATATTATTAAGACTTTTAAAATGTTTTTTAGTTTGTAATAAAGATTTTATAAATAGATAAAATGTTCAAAAATGTACATAAAATGATTTATATAAAAAAAAATTCTTGTGTAAGGTTCAAATTTTAACCAAATGTTGTTTCAGAAAAAGTATAAACAAAGGAGTCGTTTTGTTTTGAGAGTAGTAGAAAAACCCACCACCAATAAAATTGAACAATTTATGAAGAGCTTCTTAATTGAATCTGGCTAACGCAGGTAGTTCTAGTTAGGAGCTAGGAAATATTTCAAATTATCAATACAGGAAAAATATGGAGATGTTGAAGGAATTATTGACGAAGCAGCGTTTAAAATAAGACTTATGGATTAGGTTAAGTACAGGGGTCTTGTCTTTCCTCTCATGCATCATAATTTCTGATCCTCTCAAGTTTTAGTGCAATAAATAAGGTTACGTTTTTAATATACATATGAGGGGGTTTACCCCCTCATATAAGTAATAGTTTCTGTTCATTTAAGCTTCAAAGTTGTTCCTTACTTTCAGGTGAAAAACTTGTTTTTTAATCTCTGATCTTTTTAAATAATGGCAGAAAATCTGGCTCTGTCTCCACGGAAAGGTCCCTCTTCCCCATGGACAATTCAATAGACAATTCAATCCTCGTGAAAATTTACCCCAGACAATTACCCTTAACATCTCCACACGTAAAGTTGAGTAAGCAAGACATAAAAGGAATTCTGGAAAATTCCGCTAGTGTAAAGTTTCCCCTGTAAAATTTACCTTTGGAAACTTCCCTCCTCATGGAAAATTCTCCCCGCGTAAAATCCCTCCAGTAGAAAATTTGTCCCCACCCCACCCAAAAAATGTATGCATACTTCCCACTTCCCAATAACAAATACTATACATAGGCAATGGGAAAATTTTAAAACTTGAAGACCTTTCTCCAGGGGCTAGGAGGGGTTATGATATCTCCAAACATAATAATTATTAGGCTTTTCAACTATGGCGAACAATCCTAAAAAAGGCTTATGCCAGAATTGCCATCTCACTCACTTTCTACAATTAGCGTATGGCTTGATGTCCATCCTTCATTCCTAAGGGATAGAACTAAGGGATGTAAGATTGGATTGACGCGTGAGGAACAATGTCCACTGGACTTGTTGCAGAATCTGGGACTGAATTTGCTTGGACTCACAGGCGAACAAGTTAAACCTAAGCCTAATAGGCTTGGCTCTTTTTGGTTTAGAGGTGCAATATCGTGTCATAGGTTTGACACATGACCAACAAGTCCCCTGGACTCGCAGGCGAATGGTAAAACCTATAGTTTTCCAAGTGTTTGGTCAAATGGCATGAGTAAGTATGACTCTTATTGGACAAATACTTGTGTGTTACCATTTTGAAAGGCCCGCCCGCCTAGAGTTTCAGGCAAGTGGACCAAGAATTTAAAATTGAAATAGGACTGTTAACGTTAGATTGCCTGGGCTGAGAAGCAAACGAGGCACACTGGCCTATGGTTTTAGGTAGGTTGACCAAGAATTTAGAATTGACATACGAACAAGTTTTCCAAGTGTTTTATGAACCTAAATAGGATCAACCCTTCAAAAATTGTTTAAGATGTTGTGTCTTCAGAAATTATTCCTCATAAAATATATATTTGTAATTCGTGGGTCAATTAATGATATGTTAAGGAAACTTAAAAGTCAATTTGAAATTTTCTTCAAGTACAAAAAAAAATACGGTAAAAAATCTAAGTTAACAATTTGAAGTTTGCTATTATGCGATGCAAAATATTTGTCATAGAATTTTTTTTTAATGGTAAAATGTTATACAAAACTTGGCATGAAAAGTCTAAAAGTTTTCTGTTTGCCATTGACGGACTTTCTGTTTTCCCATATTAGACCATTCAAGATCGAAGTCTTGTAGAAAAATCAGTCTCTTTTTTGCTGGAACTATTTTATTTAATTATAAAATTGGCATTGTTGTTGAGTAAAAAGGTTTCTCCTATCGAAGGCTAAAGAATAAATTAAACATATATTCATTAATATTATAAAATATAAAAAATCCCAATTAAAGTAAAGAGCAACACTATAACTTCAAAACGAACATTAATTATTCCCTAAATGAAAGGGCTTGTTCTCTCCTCAGCCCCCTCCCCCACCCTTTGCACTAAACTTGGGATTACCGTCCAATTCTTTAAGACTGGCTTCTCAAACACACGGGCCGCTGATTTGGACAAGACGTGTTTTTGAAACGTAAAATAAAAAAAGAAATTTTGTTTCAACTGAAAGTAAGGAGCAACATTAAAACTTAAAACGGACAGAAATTATTACGTTTATTAAGAGGGTTGGCCTCTCCACAACACCTCACTCTTTACGCTAAAGTTTTTCAGTACTTTGAAAAAAACACCTTCTTGTCCTAATTAAACGGCCCGTGTGTTTCAGGAGTCATTCTTACAGAATTGGGACAAAATGCAAACTTTAGCGTAAAGAGCAAGGTGCTGAGGAGGGGGCAAACCTCTTCATAAACGTAATAATATCTGTTCGTTTCAAGTTTTAATGTTGCTCCTTACTTTCAGTTGAAAAAAACTTGCCAGAAAAATAATGCCCCACCTCCACGGAGAAACCTCCTCCCTACCGGAAAATCCTCTAGACAATTCATTCCTGGTGAAAATTTAACCAGGACAATTACTCTTAACAACTCCGCGCGTAAAATTGAGACGGAAAATAGAAAGCAAGACATATAAAAAAAATTTAGTATAAAAATTCTGACAAATTCCCCCATTGTATAATATAATTTCCCCTGGCAAGTTCACTCCTTGGAAACTTCCCTCTCCATGGAAACTTCCTCGATGGAAAAACACCCAGCAAAAAATTTGCCCCCCCCCACCAAAGATGCATGCATACATCCCAATAACAAATACTATGCGTAAACAATGGGCAAATCTTATAACATAGACATTTCCCCTGGGGCTGTGGGGTGGGATCATGTTATACCCAAAGGTATAGTTATTAGGCCTTTCAATTGTGATGAACAAAATAGCTACCCCAAAATCTTGATCGGACGATTTTGGGAGAAAAGGGGCGGGGACGGGGGGCTAATCTCCATCCATTGTTTTTTGGTCACTTAAAAAGGGCACTAGAACTTTTAATTTCTGTTTGAACGAGCCCTCTCCTAATATTCTAGGGCCACTTGGTCGATACTATCACCTCTGGAAAAAACAAATAAACACGCATCCGTGACCTTTTTTCTAGGAAAAAAATAAATAAAAAATTCCACATTTTTGCAGATAGGAGCTTTAAACCCGTTTATTAGGGTTCTCTGATACGCTGAATCTGATGGTGTGATTTTTATTAAGATCACTTGAGTTTTAGGGGGCTCCCCCCTTTTTCGAAAATCAGGCAAATTTTCTCAGGTCCGTAACCTCTGATGGTAAGACTAAACTTAATGAAATTTATGTATTTAAAATCAGCATAAAAAGTTAATTCTTTTGATATATCTATTGGTATTAAAATTCCGTTTTTTAGAGTTTCGGTTACTATTGAGCCGGGTCGCTCATTACTTACAAATCGTTACCACGAACTGTTTGATTATAAAACTTTATCATAAAGAGTCCAGGGTAGGGGTAGCGTTACTTATACAAGGAACAACTATTGTTCATTTTATATTCTAATGTCCGTACTGTAAACAAAAATTGTTTGAGATTCAAAAAAATTGTTTGAAATGTTTATCAAGAGCAAGATTGGAATTTCAACAGCTTAAATTGAATATTAGAGACCATTTTGGAATTCTATTATCATTATTGAATATCGAATCTGTTGAGAAACAAAAATGTTGGTTTCCCATATCCGAATTGAATTTTCATACACAACATGTTGGATTTCCATCCTTTTGTTGGATTTCCATTATTATCGTTGTTCATATTGCTTTAGCCTACGATCTTGTTGAGCAATAAACTAGTTAAATGTTCCAACAGCTGCCGGGAATAGCCATCAATGATCAGTTTCAGATATAAGCCTGAAACAGGTCCTTCTCCTGCTCATAGCCAGACTTTTCCACTCATCATAAGGTTTAGGGGGATCGTCGGTTTCCAGTGAAACCCAAGTATTCATACTACAGAAATAATCCCGTAAAGTATGATACAGGGTCGCCACCCTGACCTGAAAGAATTTACTAAATCGGAGAGGAAAAATTTACTAGATTGCATCTGTTTTTACTAAATGCTCAAAATATTTTTTTGCGCCTGCGGCTACGCCGCACGCGCACCGTCAAGCATCGATTTCTACTATAGGAGGATAATCAATACGATTTTCATAATCTTTTTTTCCTTTTCTCTTCTTTTTTCTTTTTCCCTTTTCTCTTTTTTTTTTCTCTTTTCGAATCTCAAGCAATTTTATTGGGGGGGGGGGAAAGAGGGGTCCGTATCTGGATAGTCAAAACGCATGGGATGTATAATATTTTTCTCTCCACATTATTGGGGGAGGGGCAACCACCCCCCCTTGCCAACCCTAAACGACGCCCCTGTACATATGTACATATATATATATATATATATATATATATATATATATATATATATATACATATATATATATATATATATATATATATATATATATATATATATATATATATATATATATATATATATATATATATATATATATATATATATATATATATATATATATATATATATATATATATAATGTTTTATTTCTACTTACTTTTAATTTCTCTCAGCTGGCTCCTTTTTCCTCAATAAAAAGTTTGAAACTGAGGAGATTCACCTAATCACCTTGGATGGTTGGCTTTTGTTTTGATTCCAATAGATTCCCAATCATTACAAATCTAAGCGTCATTATAGCTTCATTTTTAGTTGGTAAGATTTGATACACAGAAAGCTGATTTTGTCGACCTTTAGACGCCGGCTGACTGACCGTATTTCAAACAATAGGCTATACGAAAAATGTGGTTCAATACCGCTTTCTAGGTCTATAATGAAAGAAAGGTTGAGGTGGTTAGGGCATGTTGTGCGGATGAAGGATGACAGATTGCCGAAGATTGTTCTTTTCGGCCAACCATCTAGGGCTAAACAGAAAGCAGGTCGTCCCGTCTGGGGTGGGAGGACGTCATAAAGAAAGACTTATAGGAAATGGGGACTTCCTGGGAGGGTGTAAAGAGGGGAGCTTTGAATAGATTGGGATGAAGGAGGAGCATGCTTAGCTGTGTTAGCCTCCGGCGGCTTGGTGCTGTGATGAGTTGTTAGTAGTAGTAGTAGTAGTATAACAAGTCCGACCTTGTGTTTATTTAGAAAAGGCCAAAAAAGATTGTTTCTCTTTTATTAGTACACTGTAACTATTCCATAAGCCATTACTGATTAAAAAATCCATATGATATTCTTCCATTGCTCCAAAATATTAATTGTAAGCTAAAAATGTTTGTATATAAATTTATGCATGTTCATAAGAACATTTGCACACAAATTCACTTTAAATGACACCATAGTCAAATTTTGATTAATATAACCTATTTGCGTCATAAATTACATTTTTTCTACTGAAAAGTGCATAAATTTTAATAGTTTCAATAATTTTTTGGAATTCAATAAGCAAGTCACAATTTCAACAGAAAAATTGGATTTTTTTGACTTGTTTGAATTCGAGCAAAACATTTTGTTGGAAATCAATTTTTTTTTTACAGTGCGTCTTAGCTTTCATTAAAAAACTTGCTTGTATAATTTCATCTTTGTTCGTTTTGCAATACCGTACCCATGTTTGCTCAAAATGCAGGGAAGTCTACCATCCTTTCAAACTTAATTATTAAAAATTGAAAAAGAACTTGTAAACCCTGGCATTCGGCATGCGACAAGATTGTATTTATGTGGTTTTCGACTTACGTATTAGCATAAAAATCGTGTTATTCTTTAGTTTTAAGTCACGGGATAGTAAATCAGCAATTTCAGTTGAATTTAGAAATTCTGGCGTGAACTCAATTCCTCCTTACTGTATATACTTCACAGAATCATAAATTTTATCAGATTTGTATTCTCTTTGGAGGTGATCGACAATCTCAGTATTAATTTTATTTAATCCTTTTTTGAGTGGTGCTAAAATAATGTGTTCCTTCATTCCATTATAATTTTGATTACTTTTCAATGCGTCCTATTTGATCAATCATGCTGGTTGTCGCATGTATTTTCTCCATACGGGATTTGAACGAGTGATCTTATTCTGTTAAATTCTGAGGAGGAAAATAAATTTATGATCAGATGACTGAGAATGAATAGTGTGGAAAAAATGTTTTTTTTTTTACATGTCAGGAATGGATTTTTTTTTAATATGGGGCACGAAATAAGGGTCGCAGTTTTGTCAGAGCCAGTACGTGTAGGCTATAGCCATTGTTGTGCCAATAAATTGTGTCTGACATTTCAATACTTTTAAGAGGATTGCCAAAAACAGTTTTTCAAGCTGGTGTCAAAGGGTGAATCAACAGGACAATGAATGTCCAATCACCTTTTGATCTTTTTTATCTGTTTCAGCGTGCTGACCTTTCATAAAAGCTTAGCAAACTGTTTTTCTTTCTAATTTTCTCCTACATTTGAAAACGTCATATACGGCTTTTAGACGTGGCAGCAACGTATTGATTCTACGTTAAAGATATAAGGCTTAAACGTTCATTTTTCAAGGTTAGTAGTGCTGAGCTGAATTTAAAATGGAATTTAAGAACTCAACAACGTAACTTGAAAAGCTGAAAAGAATTAAAGGTATGAAGCTACTTACGAAGTTAAGGTACGAAATTAAGTGTATAAATTGGTTGTGATTGGTGAATAGTCTTTAGGCACCCCGTCATAAGTGATTTTACATCCTTAACAATAGTAGCGTCCGTTTTAAACTGACTAAATTCAGTTTGAAACTGCTCACAAAATTAGTTTATTGTTTATTGTAATCCGTTTGTTGTTTATTCTAATATATACTTATAGATATAAAAGCATTTTATATCTAAATGGAAAGGAATTAGTTTTATAAAATTGAAGTGTTTTGAAATAAATTGCGTCAGATGTTCCTCTTTTTTAATTAACATTATTTTTCATTATTTACGTTATTAACATTATTTCCATTAACAATTTTTTGCCATTAGCAAGCACCTGCTGTTCTCAGTGGCTCTAAAAGGGGGAGGGGTCTGGCGGCTCCCCTAGATTCCGGTAGTATGTATTTGTATATCCGTTAAAACTGCTCGTTTTTTTCGTATTTTTGTTTGGAAAATAAACAAAATTGACAGAAATAATGACAAAACAAAAGTTTGCCCCTAAATTTTGAATTATATATTTTAGTAGACCCCCTCCTAGGTTTTTAATTAAAATGAGTATAGATAGCAATATCTGCAGTGGCAGGTTAGTTTCTATTTCACTTACCAGAGGATATTCACTAAGTCTCAAACATGATAAGAAAATTATTCCGAATTTGCAGTTAAAATTTTGACAAATTTATTTAGTTGCTATACAATATATTATTAAGACTTGTAGAATATTTTTAAGTTTGTAATAAAGATTTTATAAATAAATTAAATGTTTAGTAATGTACTTAAAATGATTTATATAAAAAAAATAAATTCTTGTGTAAGGTTCAAATTTTAACCAAATGTTGTTTCACAGAAAAACTATAAACAAAGGAGTCGTTTTGTTGAGAGTAGAAGAAAAACCCTCCAGCCATAAATGTTAACAATTGCTGAATACCTTTTTAATTGAATCTGGCTAACACCGGTAATTGCAAGTAATGAGCCCGGAAATACTTCAAATTATGTGGCAAGACATAAAGGAATTCTGGAAAATGCCCCGAGTGTAAAATTTTCCTTAAAAAATTCACCCTTGGAAACTTCCCTCTTCATGGAAAATTCTCCCCGCGTAAAATCCCTTCAACAGAAAATTTGTCCCCGCCCCACCCGAAAAATGTATGCATACTTGACGAAATCGATATGAGTTCCAAATAGGGATAGGTCCTTTTATTAGACAGTGAAACAAAAATATAAAACGAAGACTAAAAATATTTTGATGACACAGTCGGTCATCATCATCAGTAGAGTTACTAACATATCTAAATTAAAACGAACAGTATTTATGCTAAACGAAATAATCACTTCAGGGTCAAAGCAAGTTACCGGTCCATCGACTTGAAAAAATCACTAACTGTTCTTGAGTTTTGTAATACTGCGTTGAATAAAGGTGGTACAATTTTCTTCAAAATTTTAGGTCAAAGCAGGTTACCGGTTCATTGAATTAAAAAGTTCACTAACTGTTCTTGAATTATGTAATACTGCGTTGAACATTCTTTTAATTAAAAATGAAATAATGCTGAATTTATAGGTGCTAAATTTATCATTTTATTCTTCTAATAGCAAATGAAATATTGCTGATTCTAAAGTTGGTCTGCCTTCCCCATCCCATATATACGACGTTAGTATTTTTTTTCCATGACCACACTCCCTTTTCTATGACGAAATCGATAAGAGTTCCAAATAGGGATAGGTCCTTTTATTAGACAGTGAAACAAAAATATAAAACAGACTCTAAATATTTCGATGACACAACTGGTCATCATCATCAGTGTTACTAAGCTACTAACATATCTAAATTAAAACAAACTGTATTTATACTAAACGAAATAATCACTTCAAGGTCAAAGCGTCACTATAAATTCTATAAATTTAGCACCTATAAATTCAGCATTATTTGATTTTTAATTAGAAGAATGTTCAACGCAGTATTACAGAATCCAAGAACAATTAGTGAAATTTCTAAGTCAATGAACCGGTAACCTGCTTTGACCTACAATTTTGAAGAAAATTGTACCACCTTTTTGTTCGCCTGTGATTCCAAGCAAATTTATTCCCAGATTTTGCATACAAGTCCAGTGGACATTGTTCGTCACGCGTCAATCCAATCTTTCATCCCTTAGGAATGAAGTATGGACGGGGGGACATCAAGCCATACGCTAATTGTAGGAAAAGCCAAGAAAGACAGTCTGAGTGAGTGAGATGGCAAATCTGGCATAAGCCCTTTCTAGGATTGTTCACCATAGTTGAAAAGCCAAATAATTATGATCTTTGGAGATATCGTAACCCCTCCCAGCCCCTAGAGAAAGGTCTTCAAGTTCTAAAATTTGCCCATTCCTTATGTACAGTATTTGTTATTGGTAAGTATGCATACATCTTTCGGATGAGGCGGGGACAAATTTTCTGTTGGAAATTTTTTTCGCGGGGAGAATTTTCCATGAGGAGGGAAATTTCGAAGGGTGAATTTTTTAGGGTAAATTTTCCAGAATTCCTTTAATGTCTTGCTTACTCAATTTTATGTGTGGAGATGTTAAAAGCCAAATAATTATGATCTTTGGAGATATCGTAACCCCTCCCAGCCCCTAGAGAAAGGTCTTCAAGTTCTAAAATTTGCCCATTCCTTATGTACAGTATTTGTTATTGGTAAGTATGCATACATCTTTCGGATGGGGCGGGGACAAATTTTCTGTTGGAAATTTTTTTGCGGGGAGAATTTTCCATGAGGAGGGAAATTTCGAAGGGTGAATTTTTTAGGGGAAATTTTCCAGAATTCCTTTAATGTCTTGCTTACTCAATTTTATGTGTGGAGAAAAAATCATTATTTGATTTTTAATTAGAAGAATGTTCAACGCAGTATTACAGAATCCAAGAACAGTTAGTGAACTTTCTAAGTTAATGAACCGGTAACCTGCTTTGACCTACAATTTTGAAGAAAATTGTACCACCTTTTTGTTCGCCTGTGATTCCAAGCAAATTTATTCCCAGATTTTGCATACAAGTCCAGTGGACATTGTTCGTCACGCGTCAATCCAATCTTTCATCCCTTAGGAATGAAGTATGGACGGGTGGACATCAAGCCATACGCTAATTGTAGGAAAAGCCAAGAAAGACAGTCTGAGTGAGTGAGATGGCAAATCTGGCATAAGCCCTTTCTAGGATTGTTCACCATAGTTGAAAAGCCAAATAATTATGATCTTTGGAGATATCGTAACCCCTCCCAGCCCCTAGAGAAAGGTCTTCAAGTTCTAAAATTTGCCCATTCCTTATGTACAGTATTTGTTATTGGTAAGTATGCATACATCTTTCGGATGAGGCGGGGACAAATTTTCTGTTGGAAATTTTTTTCGCGGGGAGAATTTTCCATGAGGAGGGAAATTTCGAAGGGTGAATTTTTTAGGGTAAATTTTCCAGAAGTCCTTTAATGTCTTGCTTACTCTATTTTATGTGTGGAGATGTTAAAAGCCAAATAATTATGATCTTTGGAGATATCGTAACCCCTCCCAGCCCCTAGAGAAAGGTCTTCAAGTTCTAAAATTTGCCCATTCCTTATGTACAGTATTTGTTATTGGTAAGTATGCATACATCTTTCGGATGGGGCGGGGACAAATTTTCTGTTGGAAATTTTTTGCGGGGAGAATTTTCCATGAGGAGGGAAATTTCGAAGGGTGAATTTTTTAGGGGAAATTTTCCAGAATTCCTTTAATGTCTTGCTTACTCAATTTTATGTGTGGAGAAAAAATCATTATTTGATTTTTAATTAGAAGAATGTTCAACGCAGTATTACAGAATCCAAGAACAGTTAGTGAACTTTCTAAGTTAATGAACCGGTAACCTGCTTTGACCTACAATTTTGAAGAAAATTGTACCACCTTTTTGTTCGCCTGTGATTCCAAGCAAATTTATTCCCAGATTTTGCATACAAGTCCAGTGGACATTGTTCGTCACGCGTCAATCCAATCTTTCATCCCTTAGGAATGAAGTATGGACGGGTGGACATCAAGCCATACGCTAATTGTAGAAAAAGCCAAGAAAGACAGTCTGAGTGAGTGAAATGGCAAATCTGGCATAAGCCCTTTCTAGGATTGTTCACCATAGTTGAAAAGCCAAATAATTATGATCTTTGGAGATATCGTAACCCCTCCCAGCCCCTAGAGAAAGGTCTTCAAGTTCTAAAATTTGCCCATTCCTTATGTACAGTATTTGTTATTGGTAAGTATGCATACATCTTTCGGATGGGGCGGGGACAAATTTTCTGTTGGAAATTTTTTTGCGGGGAGAATTTTCCATGAGGAGGGAAATTTCGAAGGGTGAATTTTTTAGGGTAAATTTTCCAGAATTCCTTTAATGTCTTGCTTACTCAATTTTATGTGTGGAGATGTTAAAAGCCAAATAATTATGATCTTTGGAGATATCGTAGATAGAAACTAACCTGTCACTGCAGACATTAGGATCTATCCTCATTTTAAATAAAACCTAGGAGGGGGGTCTGCTAAAATATATAATTCAAAATTTAAGGGCCAAACTTTTGTTTTTTCAATATTTCTGTCAATTTTGTTTTATTTTCCAAACAAAAATACGAAAAAAAGAACAGTTTTAACGGATATACAAATACATGCTATTGGAGCCGCAAGACCCTTCCCCCCTTTTAGGGCCACTGAGAGCTTATATAAAAATGTATAAAAATACACACACACACATATATATATATATATATATATATATATATATATATATATATATATATATATATATATATATATATATATATATATATATATATATATATATATATATATATATATATATATATATATAAGTAGAAAGCTATCTTATACTCCGATCCCTCACCCCTGCTTTCACCTATAACTTTTTTACTTAATTTATGCATGTTTTTATGTCTGTTCGTTATCAGTGAGAATTAAAAAACAGGATTTTTTTCATTCTGATGGATGTTTTTTTTGGACAATTATGTGTGTTGATCAATTTATTTGATGTTTTTCATGAATTTCAACATCAATTTATGTCTGTTTTATGGTTTTTGTCAGTGAGAATGAAAAAACTGCAACTTTCTCACTTTGTTGGATGTTTTCTGGACGGTTATGAGTGTTGGTCAATTTATTTGATGTTTTTCATGGATGTCAACATCAATTTATGTCTGTTTTATCGTTTTTGTCAGTGAGAATTTGAAAAACAGGAAATTTCTCACTTTGATGGATGTTTTCTGGATTATTGAGTCTAACGGGGACCGGGGTCAGTGACATCTTCTTTCAAGATCAATTGATTGTTGTTGTTGTTGTTGTAAGTGCATGCTCGAGGCGAATGTTATGCCGTCCAGGAATCCTGGAAACAGTTAGATCACGTGTTTCCTTCTCAGCCAATCAGCGAGTCGGATACATATCCCTTCTCAGCCAATCAGAGGCTTGCTTGCATGATTTTCCCCATTACATAGCAATTCACCATTGAGATTTCATATATAACGGACATGCATTGTGATTAAATTATCAGAAACTATTGTGAAACAGTTCAAACAACTAGAATGGATACTATTGATGGATTAGAGGCCTTGACAACTTCAATTTACCATGTAAGTTCTGATTTAGTACATTTTTTATTTTCAAAATAAAATTATTTTCCTTGGTCACCCTCCAGTATATTCAGGTAAATCCCCTCCCCCCTCCCACTCTAATACAAACATCACTATTCAATCTTTTATATTCGCTAGAAAACTTAAAATATGTTCCTTTTACCCTCAAAACCTAACCCACCCCCCATTGTTTTTACAATCAAAATTCTCGCAAAAAGAAATAATTATCTTTTCGATAAATTTAGCTTTTCTCTATTGTTATTTAAAGTGTCCACTGACTTCTACCAATTCTTAATGCAATATGCCGCTCTGGTTTGACATAATGAGTTTTGTCCCCCTTTTCCTATGTGTTTATGAACGCGGTGCCAAGTCAAAGGAACTTTTTCTCCGTTAAATTAAAAACATATTTTTCAGACAATTGCAATAATTGAGCGTAGTCCTATGCAATGCTCTATTTTGGAGAAGTGAAACGGATTATTTTCAAAGAAATTGGACACCAATCTGCTGCATGGGATGATATCTTTCGGGGGGGGGAGGGGGTATTTTTCCATGTCTTTTCTCAGGGATATTTTCCGTGGGGATTATTTTCCTCGGGCTGTTTTTTTCTGGGGGTGGGGGAAAATACCAGCTACCGAAAAAGGATAAGGAAAGATTAAAAAATACCGCTAATACTTTAAATGCATCAAACGAGGCATGCTCAATGCAGATTATAACCAGAAAAGAACAGAAACGCCTAAAAATAAGAAATTCTTCAAACAGCTTAGAAACAAACTAGGCCGACTTTTATAGGCTGAATTTTGAACGGCTCAGTCAGCCGTAATTCATCTTTCTCAGATTCAAACGGATGCGATATCTTTCGGGGGGGAGGGGCTATTTTTCCATGTCTTTTCTCAGGGATATTTTCCGTGGGGATTATTTTACTCGGGCTGTTTTTTCTGGGGGGGGGGGTAAATACCAGCTACCGAAAAAGGATAAGGAAAGATAAAAAACTACCGCTAATACTTTAAATGCATCAAACGAGGCATGCTCAATGCAGATTAAAACCAGAAAAGAACAGAAACGCCTAAAAATAAGAAATTCTTCAAACAACTTAGAAACAAACTAGGCCGACTTTTATAGGCTGAATTTTGAACGGCCTAGTGAGCCTTAATTCATCATTCTCAGATTCAAAAGGATGCGATATCTTTCGGGGGGGGGGGAGGGGGTATTTTTACATGTCTTTTCTGAGGGATATTTTCCGTGGGGATTATTTTCCACAGGCTGTTTTTTCTGGGGGTGGGGGTAAATACCAGCTACCGAAAAAGGATAAGGAAAGATAAAAAAAAATACCACTAATACTTTAAATGCATCAAACGAGGCATGCTCAATGCAGATTAAAACCAGAAAAGAACAGAAACGCCTAAAAATAAGAAATTCTTCAAACAGCTTAGAAACAAACTAGGCTGACTTTTATTGGTTGAATTTTAAACGGTTCAGTGAGCCGTAATTCATCTTTCTCAGATTCAAAAGGATGCGACTAGTATTTTTCGCGAAATTTTTTTATTTCGTTCATTACTGAAATGTGATAAAAGCTTTTCTAGACAAGTGATTATGGTTAGTGGGGGGGGATGGGGTACTAATTTTCCTTCTGTAAAAAAGGGAGAAATTATTTTCGATACTAACTTTTTTCTCTTCTTTAAGGCAAATTGTGAAGAATGCCCGCCGCCACCCCGTAAAAGAGCAAGGGGTAGTAATGCGGCCCCTGTGAAGACAAGATTGTGAAGAATGTCCGCTACCTCCCAGTAAGAGAGCAAGAGATAATAGTACGCCCCCTGCAAAGGCGACAGTTGTCCAATATGATTGCTGGGTGAAACCTCCTAAAAATCTGGTACCTGACCAAGCCACAGACCAATCTTCGCAGGATTATGACGTTAATGGTCCACCCACTAGCAGGAAATTCAAAAGTGAATGGACAGCTTCCTACACAATGGCGAGTCGCGCTCCTGGCAAAGTCAATGCCCCATCAACACAAGGTCCGCCGATGGTACACCATGCTTCGCCTGGGCCTTCCGGCACTCAAATACTGCCCTCGGACTTTGCAAATGTGAGCATTTTTTCTCAGCCGATCTTATAGAAATATATAAAAACAAAACTTTTATTTTCAACCTAATATAAACTTATCTCAGCGGGATATTAAAATATTAACCTCTCGCCCCCCCCAACCATTGTTTTCTCTGCCCCCCCCCCTCAGAGATATCTAAATATAATGTATTTTTTTTTTGCTTGTCAAACCGCTCTTTTTTCTAATCTTTGGTATTTTCTCTGTTCCCCCCACTGCACTGTTGCTATCTCTTCGCCGCTATCTCATAAGCGAATATTTTTCATGGGTAATTTCTAGTCAATTAATGCTCTCCACTATGAAACTCTGTGAATGCTATTTTTTTCACAATTGAATATTATCTAGTTTTAAGAGAAGAAGGAACTGAGAGATTATTCCCATTTATCTATCTGTCACATATGGATCCCGTAATTTGCGCAAGGATATTTTTAAAATAGCTTTCAATCTTACAAACCCTTGCCAAGATTTTAGCGAGGGGAAACATTGTTGGCAATATACTGAGTTAACAGTTCCCGGCATTTAATTGCGTATTTTCCTGCCTGTTGAAGTTCAGTCTTGGAAATCGGAACACTCGCGCGGCAGCTTACAATAATTGTGAACTAGTGAGGAGTTCACCGAACCTGTATAACTGAGACTTAGAGAGAAATAGCGACTTATGCCATCTAACATTAATTCAACTTTTGAACATTATGTAAAGGGACTGGGAGCCACGCTGTAGGGGTTGGGAAGCGCCGCTGGGCCCGGGAAGCGCTGCGGGAAACGCCTCGGGAAGCGCCGCGGGCCCGAGAAGCGCCGCGGGGAGCGCTGTGGCAAAGCGCCGCGATGGCCGGATCGGAGGGGGGGGGGCCTTACATAGTGGAAAGGGGGAGGCGAGTTGTTTGAACAAAATCAAATTGTCAATTTTATGTAAAGCGGCGTTTTAGATTTTCGTTAAGTTGAATTTTCTTTCAGTTGAATTAACCAAATGCTACTATGTGCATACTGCTACTGCTACTACTAAGCGCGTTTTAAATAATAATCCAAATTTTATAAACAGTAGGGGTTATTTGAACATTTTGAAAATAAGCTATTTTTCATTTATAGGTTGCATTGGTCCCATACTCATCGTCTTCATCATCATCAGTTGGAGAAGGAGAGGACCTCTCCAACAATTCATTGGAAATACCGTCGTCGTCGTTAAATATTGATGAGTTTTTAGTTGATTATTTTAATGTAGATTATAGCGCAGTTGAGCAGGGGGACTTGAGCCCAAACACGCTACAGCTTTTGGACGATTTTACCCGGGAATTAACAGGGAATCCTCCTCCTCCTTCTCCAGCCCCCGATAACCTAACGAATCCACTTCAAACAACTGAAGTGGAGCATTCACATACCCCAAATATTGAACAAAGTGTGGGAGGGGGTGTTGATAATATACAAGAGGGGGAGGGGGGTACAACTTTTCCAGACTTTCAGTTGTCAAATTCAATATTAAATAATATAGTTGTCTACACTGTGACTTTTGGGGACCCTTTTAATTCACTTATGGGGGGAAATTTTGTGTTTGATCCCGTAAAAATTGTGCATGACTATGTAGATAAAATTCCTGCAATGCTAGAGAACCAAATTTAAGTTTGGGGGAGGGATCCAATTAATGTGTCTAGTATTTTAAAATGGTTCTATTTAAATGAGGGGAACAGTGACGTCTATTACGATTATGTAAATTCCGAGATACGTTTAATTTATCCAAATTTAAAAAATTTTGAGTGCGTATTTTCGGAGTTAGTAGGTCAAATTATAACGCATCTTGAAAATTATAATGAGAATGGGAGTGGGTCTGTAGTTTTATTTATTGAAAATTTAAGTGTTAATATCTGTAAATTTAAGAAAGATTTTATTTTAAGAGGGGGGCAGGCGGGAGATATGATAGGGATACTGTTTTAAAGTATAATTCTGATCTAGAAGGATGTTAAGGTGTTCAGCGGACTTGTCTTGAAACAGGTCATAAATGTTTCAGTTACACTTTCCTCATATCTATAGTCAAGTCTTTAGCACCTGACACTTCCAATATGAATTTAGACAATTGCACTGCTCTTGGTAAGGAAAGACCCAATTTCCCAGTTCTTAATTTTATGTGTTTAGAAGGGAAATATCCAGTAACGCTAAGATCCATTGAAATTTTTGAAAGGGCTAATGCCCATTTAAATATCGGCGTTACTGTGGTTCAGTATGAAACTGAATTTGAAGATGGGGTTCGTTTAAAAAGAAGGGGGTGGTCTTCCCTGTAAGGGGCCCGTCAATTGAATAGGTTAGATACTGGGTTTGGTTGTTGTATGCACCCCCATCTAGTGACTCTGCCAATTCAATTTGCCATTTTAACCCTATTACTTATATAAGTAGAGTTCTGGGGGAGGGTAAGGAAAAGGGGGTATGTTTCTACTGTCCAACATGCCTCTCTCGATTTTGGACTGAATTAAAGTTGCAAAATCACATGAGGAATTGTAGCCGACATGGCTACGAGACAGTGGAAACGGTTTCAGGGGATAGGGCCATTTTACGTTTTAAAAATTTCCAAAACACCCTCCTCCAGTGCAACAAAATATCTTTGGACTATGAAGGTAAGCTGGTAGAGGTGAATGATCTCCGATTTTTAAACCGAGTTCAAGAACATCAAGCTATTGCAGTGTCCAATGCTCATGCGCAAAGACACAATTCTAACACTATGCAGTTGTTAGAAATAGTCGAAACGTTGGATGAGGGGGACTGTATGATAAAGGAACTGTCTAAACTAATTGGCACCGCTAATGGTGCTATTTATCGGTTGCGAAATACCCATTATCCAATGGTGTTGTCAGCAGATGATCGTCTCGCGATTAAAAATAAAAAAATATGTTGGGTTTGTAAGGGGGAGTTTGTAGAGGTGGATAAGGGGACTAAAGGGAAAAGAGGTGGTGGTGGGAGGGGGAAAGTCAGAGATCATAATCACTTGTGGCAGGAAATATCCTCGGAGGGGTAGTAATTTTAGAGGGGTTGCGCATCAATCGTGTAACTGAAATGTTAGCCAATAGTTTTTTATCCCTTTTTTTATCCACAACTCAAATTACGACTTAAAATTTATTTTACCGGCACTGGCACGTATGCACAGGGAAGGAGGGGGAGTAGACAGTCCATGGGTAAACAGTTCATTTACCTATAACATTATTTAGAAATTGACCGAAAAGTTGTTGCATCTCGAGCTGAAATAGCAGGCAGTAGATAATGGGCATACGTGTTGGAATAAAATCAGGTTTTTAGATTCCTTTAGTTTTTTTCCCAAGGTATTGAGTCAATTGATTCAAGTGCAGAAAAGCGACAATTTTGATAGCTTTCCCTTGCTTAAACAGCACTTTCCAGACAGTGAAATTTATGACCTGTTGACCTGCAAAGGTGTATACGCATACGATTATTACTGTTTTGGTGCTCTATTAACTGAGGAGAAACTATCTTCAATTGAAGCTTTCTACAATTCACTCACCAGCAATGAACGTAGAGCCAAAGACTACTAGTTTACCAAAACGGCAGGAGCTCATTGGAATTGTAAAAATCGGTTGAAGTATTGTAGACTGTACTTTGCCAGTGACGTTCTAACTCTGTTAGATATATAGTCTGTAAGAACACAGACCAAATCTATTCAGAGTTCGGGTTAGATATAGGCTATTATTTTTCCACACCCCATTTAGTGATGGATTTGATTTTAAAAATTAGTTTGGAGGAAATAGGCCTAATCACAGATGTAGATCAGCACCTTTTTGTAGAGCGTTAAATGAGGGGTGGGTATGTTTTTCATGGGGACCGCGTCTTGTCAACCGATCCGAGTGGACAAAACAGCACCGGTGCAAAGTCAAATGCAGTGTTCTTGGACATGAACTCATTGTACCCCTCGGCAATGTCTCACTAATCTTTGCCGTGTGGGAACTATCAATGGCTTGAGAATCCTTGTGAGTTCCCCGACATTACCACCGTCGAGGACAATGGGCCACAAGGATGGTTCTTTGAAATTGACGGTCACATTCCTCTGGCGCTTCACAACTCCTTCAAAGATTTTGTTTTTCCCTGTCTCGATCGACCCGTGAGCCGGGACTAACTGAGCCCCTAGAATCGATCAGTGGTCGAGGCTTTGGGAATGCACTGGACCTCCTCTAAGCAAAACTGATTGCTGATTTGGACCCTAAGGAGAATATCGTTGTTCACCATGTGCTTTTGCACTGGATGGTGAACAATGGTTTCAAGATCACCAAAATACACAGGGTCCTGCAGTTCAATCAGCGACCATATTTAAAGATTTTTATCGCTGCGACGCTCTCGACGAGCGATAAACGCTCTAGGGCAAACTTAAAGGTGGAGAAGGAAATGTACAAACTCATCCTAAATTCAGCGTTTGGCAAAATGTGTGAAAGCGTACGTAACAGATCTCGCTGCGACGTCGTGACTGACCCTCTAGAATGTGTTCGATTTATTGCCGATCCCAATTTTACATTGTTCACAAGCATAGAGAATGGCATGGTGCTTCTATACGGGCGACAGTGAAATGTGGTACTGAACAAGATTATAGCGGGCGGCAGTTCAGTACTAGAAATTTCCATAAAGCTTATGTTGTCGTTTTTTTACAATGTGTGCAAGGTGCAATGGCCACGGGAGGGGGAGGTTCAAGCTTACTATGGGGATACAGATTCTCTGCTGTTAAAGGTAAATGGGACCGAAGATTTATTGGTTGATTTAGAAAAGGGGGAACACATCAGCTCGCGGATGGATTTCACCAACTGGAATCCATCACTCTACCCCGAGTTGGTCAAATGTCAAGCCCCCAACCAACTATTAAGTTTAAAATTAGAGATGGGGAGTGATTTGATATCCAGGGGGTTGTTCCTGGGCCCTAAAGTTTATTATGTTGAAATTAATAGTGGAGATGAAAAGCAGGCGTGTAAAGGGGTGCCTACACACTTTGTAAAGATCACTTCCAACATGAACGTGTATAGAGACTGTGTAGAAAGTAGCCTAGTGCCGAGAGCACAAGTGCTCGCAATTCGCTCTCTACAGTATAGAAATTATACTGTGAGAGTGGAAAAGAATGCAATGTCGTGTATATCTGACAAAGTCTATGTGCTCGAGAATGGTGTGAGTTTCCTGCCTCATGGCCACTACCGTATTTCAGAACGAGTTGAATGCACAGACTATCGCAATCAACTTAGTCTGGATAAATTAACCTAGTCTGACTAATCAACTAACCCAACCACTAACCATCACCACCAACCCATTCATAAATTAACTAACCACCACCACTCCAACCCTTTCATAAATTAACTAACCTCAACTAACCCAACCACTAACCCGTAGCAGCAGTGACGACAACTATTGTACTGTTTTTCCATCGCGGCTCCCGGGGGGTGGGGGGCCCTTCCCGCGGCCGGCTCCCGGGGGATGGGGGGTCCCGTCCGCGGTTGGCCTTCGGCCCCGCGGCCCCCGGGGGGGGGGTGGGGGGTCCCGCCCGCAGCCGGCCTTCGGCCCTGCGGTCCCCGGGGGTTGGGGGGGGCCCCATTTTTAAATTCATAATGTTCAACTGTGCTAGTTCAATTTTCAAGTGTGTTTTTTTTTCAAGTGTTGTTTTCAAGTGTTGTACAGAAAAGTGTGCTACTGTGTGTACTAATGTACATAAAGTGTTGTTGTACAGAAATGTGTTTAAAGACAATAAGTGTTGTATAGAAAAGTTTTGATGGACAAAAAGTGTTTTTAAAGACAATAAGTGTTATTCTTGATGGACAAAAAGTGTTTTTATTTATGTTGAACATAAAGTGTTATTCTTTTGTTGTTGTTCATGTTGAACAAATATAGTTTTCATGTTGCCGAAATAAATGACCATGAAATATTGTTGTCAGGTTCTTGTTGAACAAGTGTTATTCTTATCATTGTTGTTCATGTTGAACAAACAGAGTTTTCATGTTACCGAAATAAATGCTGCCATGAAATATTGTTTTGTTGTTGTTGTTCTTGTTAACGTAATTAGATCAATGGGAAAATTATTGCTACTACTACTTATTCATTGAACACGTATGATTTACAGTTAGTTATAGTCCGACTGTTGTCAACAGCAGCAGCAGCAACATGTATCAATTTAAAACACCCTTCAGAACGTTTCTGTGTGGTCCCTCAATGTCGGGGAAAACAACACTCTTAACTAAAATAATTCAAAATTGCGATAAAATGTTTTTGGAAAAGCCGAAAAAAATCTACTATTGCTATAGTATTTGGCAGGAGTCCTACGATGAAATAAAAGCTATTGCCACAACCATACCAATACAAATCATACGGGGGCTTGATGTTTTCAATAGTATTGAATCGAACTCGTGGCTGATTATTGATGATTTGGCTGAATCCATTGAACAGTTCTCACAGGAAATGCTACAACTGCTCACCGTTCGCTCTCACCATGAACACATTTCCATAACATTAGTTCTACACAATCTGTTTTATCAGAGCAAATGCATGCGGACTTTTGCTCTGAAATGTACCATCTTTATTACACATCGGGTCGTGCGGGTTTCTATCTAGCCCAAAAATCGCAATAAACATGTATACACTGGTACTCCTAATTTTCTGCTGTCAGCGCACACTCAGGCTACTAATAAACCCTACGACTACATTTTGCTGGATCTTAATCAGAGCACACCCGAGGATCTACATGTAGTCACCGACATTTTCAACAAAGAAATTACAGTATATCTTCCAGTGAACAGTAGAAAAGACTATTAGTTGGCACTATGAGACTGAAGAAACTACAAGAACAACGTCATTTATTTTCCATTTTAGGCACTTCAAAGCAATAACTAAAAATAAACTGAATAAAACTAAACTAAACTATACTAAAATCTAAACTATAACATTAAACTAAAACTAAACTAAATCTCCAAACTAAACTATAGATAAAACTCTAAAGTAAAACAAAAACTCTTAACTAAAAAAAAAAACTAAAAGACTCAAACTAAAACTCATAGGTAAAACTCTATATAAACTAAAACTCTAATCGAAAACTAAACTAACTAAAACTAAACTAAAAATAAATTCTGAACTCTAAACTACTAAACTATAACTCTAACTAAAACTAAATAATAATCTAAAACTAAACTAAACTAACTAAAACTCTAAACTAAAGCTAAACACTAATCTAAAACTAAACTAAAATTAAACTAAAACTGAACTAAGCTACTAAATTAAAACTAACTAAAACTCTTAAGTAACACTCTAGCTAAACTAAAACTCTAATCTAAAACTAAACTAACTAAAACTAAACTAAAACTAAACACTAATCTAAAACTAAACTAAATTAAACTAAAAATATAACTAAAACTCTAAATAAAACTAAACATTAAACTAAAACTAAACTAAAAAACTAAACTACTAAACTAACTAAAATCTAAACTACTAAACTAACTAAAAATTCTAAACTAAAACTAAACACTAATCTAAAACTAAACTAAATTAAAGTGAAAATCTAACTAAAACTCTAAAATAAAACTAAGCATTAAACTAAAACTAAACTAAAAATCTAAACTAAACTAAAACTAAACTAACTGCTAAATTAAAACTCTAACTAAAACTCTTATGTAAAACTCTAGCTAAACTAAAACTCTAATCTAAAACTAAACTAACTAAAACTGAACTAAAAATAAAGGTAATGAATAAACTTAAAATAAACTAAAAATCTAAACTAAATAACTAATAAAATAATAAACTAAAAATCTAAACTAAACTAAACCAAAACTAACTAAAAATCTAAACTATAACTCTAACTAAAACTCTTAACTACTAAACTAACTAAAACTCTAAACGAAAACTAAACTACTAAACTAACTAAAATCTAAAATACTAAACTAACTAAAAATTCTACACTAAAACTAAATACTAATCTAAAACTAAATTACATTAAACTGAAAATCTAACTAAAACTCTAAAATAAAACTAAACGTTAAACTAAAACTAAAACTTAACTACTAAGCTAAAACTAAACTCTAGCTAAAAACGTTAAACTAAAACTGAACTAAAACTAAACAAAATATAAATTATAACACTAAACTAAAACTAAACTAAAACTAAACTAAAAATCTAAACTAAATTAAACTAAAACTAAACTTCTAAACTAACTAAAAATTTAAACTGTCTAACTAACTAAAACTAAACTCTAAACTACTAAACTAACTAAAAATCTAAACTATAACTCTAACTAAAACTCTTAACTACTAAACTAACTAAAACTCTAAACTAAAACTAAACATTAATATAAAACTAAACTAAACTAAAACCAAACTAAGCTACTAAATTAAAACTCTAACTAAAACTCTTAACTAAAACTCTAGCTAAACTAAAACTAAACTAAAAAACTAAACTACTAAACTAATCAAAACTAAACTACTAAACTAACTAAAATCTAAACTAACTAAAAATTCTAAACTAAAACCAAACACTAATCCAAAACTAAACTAAATTAAACTGAAAATCTAACTAAAACTCTAAAATAAAACTAAACGTTAAACTAAAACTAAAAACTAAACTATAACTAAACTCTAGCTAAACTGAATTAAACTGAAAATCCAACTAAAGCTCTAAAATAAAACTAAACGTTAAACTAAAACTAAACTTAACTACTAAACTAAAACTAAACTCTAGCTAAACTGAATTAAACTAAACAAAATATAAATTATAACACTAAACTAAAACTAAAAACAATTACAATGAACTACAACTAAACTAAATTTCTAATCTAAAACTAAACTAAAAATAAAGGTAATAAATAAACTTAAAATAAACTAAAAATCTAAACTAAATAACTAATAAAATAATAAACTAAAAATCTAAACTAAACTATACTAAAGTAAAACTAAACTAAACTTCTAAATTAAAACTCTAATAAACTTAAAATAAACTAAAAATCTAAACTACAAAATTAACTAAAACTCTAAACTAAAACTACACACTAACTAAAACTAAACTAAACTTCTAAATTAAAACTCTAATTAAAACTCTTAAATAAAACTCTAGCTAAATTAAAACTCTAAACTAAAGCTAAACTAAAAAACTAAACTACTAAACTAACTAAAATCTAAACTACTAAACTAACTAAAAATTCTAAACTAAAACTAAAGACTAATCTAAAACTAAACTAAATTAAACTGAAAATCTAACTAAAACTCTAAAATAAAGCTAAACATTAAACTAAAACTAAACACTAATCTAAAAATAAACTAAATTAAGCTGAAAATCTAACTAAAACTCTAAAATGAAACTACACATTAAACTAAAACTAAGCTAAAAAACTAAACTAAAACTAAACTAAACTGCTAAATTAAAACTCTAACTAAAACTCTTTAGCAAAACTGTAGCTAAACTAAAACTCTAATCTAAAACTAAACTAACTAAAACTAAACTACTAAACTAACTAAAATCTAAACTACTAAACTAAACTAAAAATCTAAACTACTAAACTAACTAAAATCTAAACTACTAAACTAACTAAAATTCTAAAATAAAACTGAACATTAAACTAAAACAAAACTAAACTAAACTGAAAATCTAACTAAAACTTCAAAATAGAACTAAACTTTAAACTAAAACTAAATTAAAAATCTTAACTAAACTAAAACTGAACTAAACTCCTAAATTAAAACTCTAACTAAAACTCTAGCTAAACTAAAACTCTAATCTAAAACTAAACTAACTAAAACTAAACTAAAAATAAAGGTAATAAATAAACTTAAAATAAACTAAAAATCTAAACTAAGTAACTAATAAAATAAACTAAAACTAAACTAAAAATCTAAACTAAACTAAACTGCTAAATTAAAACTCTAACTAAAACTCTTTAGTAAAACTCTAGCTAAACTAAAACTCTAAACTAAAACTAAACTAACTAAAACTAAACTAAAAATAAAGGTAATAAATAAACTTAAAATAAACTAAAAATCTAAACTAAGTAACTAATAAAATAAACTAAAAACTAACTAAACTAAACTCTAACTAAATTAAAACTCTAATTAAAACTCTTAAATAAAACTCTAAACTAAAACTAAACTACTACACTAACTAAAATCTAAACTACTAAACTAACTAAGAATTCTAAACTAAAACTAAACACTAATCTAAAACTAAACTAAATTAAACTGAAAATTCAACTAAAACTCTAAAAGAAAACTAAACGTTAAACTAAAACCAAACTTAACTACTAAACTAAAACTAAACTGTAGCTAAAAACTATAAACTAAAACTGAACTAAAACTAAAAAAATATAAACTATAAAACTAAACTAAAACTCTAACTAAAATCTAAACTACTAAACTAACTAAAATTCTAAACTAAAACTAAACACTAATCTAAAACTAAACTAAATTAAAGTGAAAATCTAACTAAAACTAAAACTAAACTAAACTACTAAACTAACTAAAAATTTAAACTGTCTAACTAACTAAAACTAAACTCTAAACTACTAAACTAAACTAAACACTAAACTAAGTAAAAATCTAAACTAACTAAAAATCTAAACTACTAAACTAACTAAAAATTCTTAACTCTAAACTAATAAACTAACTAAAAACCTAAACTATAACTCTAACTAAAACTCTTAACTACTAAACTAACTAAAACTCTAAACTAAAACTAAACATTAATCTAAAACTATACTAAACTAAAACCAAACTAAGCTACTAAATTAAAACTCTAACTAAAACTCTTATGTAAAACTCTAGCTATTCTAAAACTCTAAACTAAAACTAAACTAAAAAAACTAAACTACTAAACTAACTAAAATATAAACTACTAAACTAACTAAAAATTCTAAACTAAAACTAAACACTAATCTAAAACGAAACTAAATTAAACTGAAAATCTAACTAAAACTCTAAAATAAAGCTAAACATTAAACTAAAACTAAACACTAATCTAAAAATAAACTAAATTAAGCTGAAAATCTAACTAAAACTCTAAAATAAAACTAAACTAAAAAACTAAACTAAACCTAAACTAAACTGCTAAATTAAAACTCTAACTAAAACTCTTTAGCAAAACTCTAAACTAAAACTAATCTAAAACTAAACTAACTAACACTAAACTAAAAAACTAAACTACTAAACTAACTAAAATCTAAACTACTAAACTAACTAAAAATTCTAAACTAAAAACTAAACACTAATCTAAAACTAAAATAAATTAAACTGAAAATCTAACTAAAACTCTAAAAGAAAACTAAACATTAAACTAAAACTAAACTAAAAATCTAAACTACTAAACTAAATAAAATCTAAACTACTAAACTAACTAAAATTCTAAACTAAAACTGAACACTAACCTAAAACAAAACTAAATTAAACTTAAAATCTAACTAAAACTCTGAAATAAAACTAAACTTTAAACTAAAACTAAACTAAAAATCTAAACTACACTAAACTAAAACTAAACTAAACTGCTAAATTAAAACTCTAACTAAAACTCTTTAGTAAAACTCTAGCTAAACTAAAACTCTAATCTAAAACTAAACTAACTGAACTAAAAATAAAGGTAATAAATAAACTTAAAATAAACTAATTCTCCAAAATAAAACTAACTAATAAAATAAAACTAAACTAAAAATCTAAATTAAAATAAACTAAAACTAAACTAAACTGCTAAATTAAAACTCTAACTAAAACTCTTAAGTAAAACTCTAGCTAAACTAAAACTCTAATCTAAAACTAAACTAACTAAATCTAAACTACAAAAAAAGGTAATAAATAAACTTAAAATAAACTAAAAATCTAAAATAAAACTAAACATTAAACTAAAACTAAACTAAAAATCAAAACTACTAAACTGCTAAATTAAAACTCTAACTAAAACTCTTTAGTAAGACTCTAGCTAAACTAAAACTCTAATCTAAAACTAAATTAACTAAAACTAAACTAAAAATAAAGGTAATAAATAAACTTAAAATAAACTAAAAATCTAAACTAAGTAACTAATAAAATAAACTAAAACTAAACTAAACTTCTAAATTAAAACTCTAATTAAAACTCTTAAATAAAACTCTAAACTAAAACTAAAGACTAATCTAAAACGAAACTAAATTAAACTGAAAATATAACTAAAACTCTAAAATAAAACTAAACATTAAACTAAAACTGAACTAAATTAAACTGAAAATCTAACTAAAACTCTAAAATAGAACTAAACATTAAACTAAAACTAAACTAAAAAACTAAACTAAACTAAAACTAAACTAAACTGCTAAATTAAAACTCTTAACTAAATCTCTTTAGCAAAACTGTTGCTAAACTAAAATTCTAGTCTAAAACTAAACTAACTAACACTAAACTAAAAAACTAAACTACTAAACTAACTAAAATCTAAACTATTAAACTAACTAAAAATTCTAAACTAGAAACTAAACACTAATCTAAAACTAAAAATCTAAACTACTAAACTAACTAAAATCTAAACTACTAAACTAACTAAAATTCTAAACTAAAACTGAACACTAATCTAAAACTAAACTAAACTAGACTGAAAATCTAGCCAAAACTCTAAAATAAAACTAAACTTTAAACTAAAACTAAACTAAAAATCTTAACTAAACTAACTATAACTGAACTAAACTCCTAAATTAAAACTCTAACTAAAAGTCTTAAGTAAAACTCTAGCTAAAATAAAACTCTAATCTAAAACTAAACTAACTAAAAATAAAATAAAACTAAACGTAATAAATAAACCTAAAATAAACTAAACTCTAAAATAAAACTAAACATTAAAATAAAACTAAACCAAAAATCTAAACTAAACTAGAACTAAACTAAACTGCTGAATTAAAACTCTAACTAAAACTCTTTAGTAAAACTCTAGCTAAACTAAAACTCTAAAATAAAACTAAAGTAACTAAAACTAAACTAAACACTAATCTAAAACTAAACTAAAATTAAACTAAAACTGAACTAAACTACTAAATTAAAACTCTAACTAAAACTCTTAAGTAACACTCTAGCTAAACTAAAACTCTAATCTAAAACTAAACTAACTAAAACTAAACTAAAATAAAGGTAATAAATAAACTTAAAATAAACTAAAAATCTAAACTAAATAACTAATAAAATAATAAACTAAAAATCTAAATTAACCTAACCTGCAATCCTCTTTTTCTAATATTTCCGGTCTCCTGATTGACTTAGAAGGAGATGTAACCGACTCGCTGATTGGCTGAGAAAGGGGATGTAACCGACTCGCTGATTGGCTGAGAAGGAAACACGTGATCTAACTGTTTCCAATTCCTGGAAACTCTTAACATTCGCCAAACAACAAATCAATTGATCTTGAACGAAGTGTCATTGACCCGGTTCCCCATTAGACTCAATAATCCAGAAAACATCCATCAAAGTGAGAAAATTCCTGTTTTTTCATTCTCACTGACAAAAACCATAAAACAGACATAAATTGATGTTGAAATCCATGAAAAACATCAAATAAATTGACCAACACACATAACCGTCCAAAAAAACATCCATAAAAATAAGAACAACCTGTTTTTTCATTCTCACTGATAACAAATAGACATAAAAACATGCATAAATTATGTAAAAAAGTTATAGGTGGCAGCAGGGGTGAGGGATCGGAGTATAAGATAGCTTTCTACTTATATATATATATATATATATATATATATATATATATATATATATATATATATATATATATATATATATATATATATATATATATATATATATATATATACATATATATATATATATATATATATATATATATATATATATATATATATATATATATATATATATATATATATATCTATATATATGTATATATATATATATATATATATGTATATATATATATATATATATATATATATATATATATATATATATATATATATATATATATATATATATATATATATATATATATATATATATATATATATATATATATATATATATATTTGTCATTTTAATGTACATAATGCTGATATTTATTCCTTAAAATCTTAATTAATTTTTGATTTCTTAAAGTTATAAAAGTTAAAATATTTAAAATAATTTTTTTCAGCAAAGTACAAATCATGTTCTGGCTTTTAGAAAGCATAGGGTTTAGAATCCTACTTAAATTAATTTCTGCTTGTTTTGAGTTTGACTTATTTTAATTTCTGTTTGTTTTGACTTTCATCTATTATTAATACTGATTTGTGGTAGTCGTATGCTTAGTAGATTATTTGATTCTATTTTTGTTCATTTTCGGTTTAACGGGGTTCTTTATTTCTTTTTTTTTGAAGAACTTATTTTGTGCAAAAAGTTTTTTGATTAATTTCTGTTCGTTTTATATTGACATAGTCTTTTTCAGGGAGAAAGACTGAGCCTCTTCTGAAGTAAAGCAACAATCCCTTCCATTAAAACCTTTAACACTCCCTGGGCACCACTTACAACCCTTGTCCCTAGTCTTTGGGGTTTGTTTCAACCCCAAAAGCCTTGTTATATGATATTTATACTTTATAAGATATTTTGAATAGAATGGCTATCTCAAAATTCCTATTAGACACATTTCGGGACAATATAACGTGTGTGTAGGGGGAGAGGGTAGCTGCCTTCTGATCACTTTGATTCTTAGAAAGGGCCCTAGAGCGTCTGATTACCAATCCAACCCTTTGAAGTTTAGATGACCACATTTTCTATAAAAACCTTGTATGTCCCCAGGGCCAAATTTACATCCTTGCCCTGAGGGCTGGGGGGATTTATTATCCTCGAAGATTTAATTTCCAGACTTTTCTAATAGGCTTAACAAAATGGCTATATCGAAATTTTGATTGGAAATGTTTGAGGAAATGGTAGGCGTGGAGGGAGGCATTTGCCCTCTGATCACTTTCGCCTAATAAAAAAGGCACTACTCCTTTCAATTTCCAATCAAATGAGCCCTTTTTGAAGCTTCTACGACAAAACTTTCTATAAAAACGTTAAATGCCCCAAAGGTATAACTCACGACCCTTGTCCTGAGGGCTATGGGGGAGAGGGTTGTCATCCTCAAAGACATAATTTCCAGACCTTTCAACTACCTTGAATAAAATGGCCATATCAAAATGTTGATCGGAAATATTTGGGGAAATGATGGGCGTGGGAGGGGGCGATTCTCCTTCTGCTTGCTTTCGACTACTAAAAATGACATTAACCCTCTCAATTCCTACTCGCAAGAACCCATTTTTAATTTTTTACGACAACAATTTTGATATGACATTATATGACCCCAGGGCGTAACTCAAAACCTCAGCCCTGAGGGCTCTGGGGGGTTGTCGTACTCTAAAACATAATTTCCGGGCCCTTCAACTACGTTCAACAAAATTGCTATATCAAAATGTTGATCGTAAGTGTTTGGGGAAATGATGGGTAGGGGGGGGCATTTGCCCTCTGATCGCTTTTGACTATTAATAAGGGAACTAGCCCTCTCAATTTCCTATAATAAAAACCTTATATGCCCCCAGGGCATAACTTAAAACCCTTGGATTGTGGGGAGTTGTCATCCTCAAAGACCCAATTTCTAGAACTTTAAACTACGTTAAACAGAATGGCCATCTCAAAATTTTAATTGAATGTGTTTGGGCAAATGGTAGGTGTGAGAGGGGGTTTAGTTGCCCTTAAATCATTTTCGACTATTAAAAAGGGTACTAGCCCTTTCAATTTCCAATCGAATGAGCCCTTTTTGAAGTTTCTACAACAACACTTTCTATAAAAACCTTATATGCCCCCAGGGCATAAGTTACAACCCGGAGGGCTGTGGGGGGGGATGTTGTAATCTTCAAAGACCTAATTTCAAAACTTTCAACTATGTTGAAAAAAATGGCAATCTCAAAATTTTGATTAGATCTGCTTGGGGAAATGGTGGGTGCCCCCAGTGCATACCTTAAAACCTTAGCTCTGAGGGCTCTGGGGGGAGTTTCATCCTCAAAGACCTAATTTCCTGAACTTCCAACTACGTTGAACAAAATGGCTATCTGAAAATTTTGATTGGATGTGTTTGGGGAAATAGTTTGCGTGAGAGGGGGGTTAGTTGCCCTCCAATCACTTTCTACTTAAAAGAGCACTAGCCTTCTCAATTTCTAATCGAATGAGCCCCTTTTGAAGTTTTTACGACAACGCTATCTATAAACACCTTATATGCCCCCAGGGCATAACTTAAAACCTTTTCCCTGGGGGCTCTCGGGGGTTTGGCATCCTCAAATACATAATTCCCAGAACTTTCAACTACGGTGAACAAAATGGCTATCTCAAAACTTTGATTGAATGTTTTTGGGGAAATGGTGGGCGTGAGAGGGAGGTTAATTACTCTCCATTCACTTTCGACTATTAAAAAGGGCACTAGTCCTTTCAATTTCCAATTAAATGAGCCCTTTTTGAAGTTTCTACGACAAAACTTTCTACAAAAACCATATATGCCCCGGGGTAAAACTTACAACCCTTGTTCTGAGGGTTGTGTGTGGGGGGGGGGTGGCATCCTCAAATACCTAATTTTCAGAACTACCAACTACGTTGAACAAAACGAATATCTCAGAATTTTGATTGGATGTGTTTGGGGAAATGGGGGGCGTGAGAGTTTGGGGATATGTTTGGGGAAATGGGGGGAGGGGGTTAGTTGTTCTTCAATCACTTTCGACTATTAAAAAGGGCTCTAGCGCTTTGAATTTCCAATCGAATGAGCCCTTTTTGAAGTTTCTACAACAAAGCTTTCTATAAAAAAAAACTTCATATGCCCCCAGGTTATAACTTACCACCCTTGCCCCGAGGGCTGTGGGGGGTGGGTTTTCATCCTCAAATACCTAATTTCTAGAACTTTCGAAAGAACTTTAAAAAGGTCCCTAGCCATTTCAATTTTCAATCGAATAAGCTCTTTTTGAAGTTTCTACGACAAAGCTTTCTATAAAAACCTTTTATTCCCCCAGGGCTTAACTTACAACCCTTGCCCTGAGGGCTGTGGGGGGGGGGGGGTCGACACCCTTAAAGACCGAATTTCCAAAACTTTAAACTACGTTGAACAAAATTGCTATCTCAAATTTTGATTGGATGTGGTTGGGGAAAAGGTGGGCGTGAGAGGGGGGTTAGTTGCCCTCCAATCACTTTCGAATATTAAAAAGAGCACTAGCCCTTTGAGTTTCTAATCAAATGATCCCTTTTTGATGTTTCTACGAGAAATCTTTCAATGAAAACTTCATATGCCTCCAGATAACTTATAGCCCTGAAGACTGTGGGGGAGTTTCCTGCTCAAAGATATAATTTCCAAAACTTTAACTAGATTGAACAAAATGGCTATCTAAAAATTTTGATTCAATGTCTTTGGGGAAATAGTGGGCATGGAAGGGGTGTTAGTTGCCTTCCAATCACTTTCGACTATTAAAAATAGCACTAGCCATTTCAATTTCCAATCGAATGAGCCCATTTTGAAGTTTCTACGACAACGCTTTCTATGAAGACCTTAGCCTATATGCCCCCAGGCCATAACTTATAACCCTTGCCCTGAGGGCTCTGGGGGTTGTCATCCTCAAAGACCTAATTTTCAGAACTTTCAACTACGTTGAACAAAATAGCTATCTCAAAATTTTGATTGGATGTGTTAGGGGAAAAGGTGGGCGTGAGAGGGGGGTTAGTTGCCCTCCAATCACTTTCAACTTTTAAAAAGGGCACTAGTACTTTGAATTTCCAATCGAATGAGCCTTTTTTGAAGTTTTTACGGCAACGCTTTCTATAACAACCTTATATGCCCCAAGGCTATAACTGTAAACTCCCACGCAGAGGGTTGTGGGGGATTTTCCTCTTTAAAAACATAATTACTACCTGAGAATAACCTATACTGAACAAAATGTCTATTTCAGAAATTTATTAGGATGTGTTTAGGGAAATGGTGGGTGTGGAAGGGGTGTTAGTTGCCTTCCAATCTCTTTAGACTATTAAAAAGGGCACAAGCCACTCCAATTTCCAATCAAATGAGCCCCTCTTGAAGTTTATACGACAACTCCTTCGATACGAAGTGCCCTGGTCTAAATAAATAAATAACACGTTGTGCCAACATCGTTCTTTACTTTACGCGATTGCGCCGCCTATGATTTTCAAAACTAAAAATCATGTACAAGGATTTGTCAACTGCAGCTTATCAATAGCTGTATGATTGATCTCAACTAATTATTTAGTTATTTTATTATTATTGTTAAGTTATTTTATTATTAAAATATATATTATTTTCAAATATATATTTCATTGAAAAATTTTAGTTAAATCTTAAATTCTTTCATTATTAAATATTTAGCTATTATTATTATTCAGATCTTTTGATTTTCATGCTGAAGAGAAGGAAACGATTGAGGATTACTTTTTTTTATAATCCCAATGAAATTCAGCGCTGTTTTTGCAAATCGGCTCCGAAAACCAGAAAATTTTTCAAGCTCAAATCGGCGCCGTTTCTTTGCAAATCGACACAGATTTACCAAATCGTCGCTGAAAAAGCTACGTCTGTTCTAGCCTTTAGACTGGGTAGCATTGCTACAGACCCACAGGCTAAAAAATATTGCTTCCTTTAATTGTTTAGGGGAAAGATTACGTAAATTGTTCGTTCAAAGAGAATAAGCCAATGTAAATAAGGTGATATTCTGTAAGAGAAGGGCTAGTCGAATACGAATTTATCACTTAATCATAAACACTTCACCACGAAATTAATGAGTGCAATTAACAATTATATTATTTTTTCTCTCTGCTGTGTCTCCATTAAAAATCACAATAACAATATCATATTAAAACCTGTTTCTCTCAGTCTTTGGGTAGTTATGCACCATGATAATTACAAGGTGCCGTAAAATATGTCGGTAAAATATTTAAAATATCAGTAAAATGCATAAAATAGGTAAACTACCAATTTTAGGGGGTCCGAAAAATTATGGAAAAATATGAAAATACCCAATATACCGTTACCAATTTTACCATTAACAACACTAGACGGACCTCACCTTTCCCCCTCTATGTTTGACTATTAGCACCGTCGTATTTTACTGTGCTTAATTATGTACTTACATCTCTTTATTTACACTTCCAGATATAAAACAGTTCCCAACAAAATGGCTGAAAAGACAAAGAAAGAGAAGAAGTCGAATGAAGAAATTGTGGCTCATTTTCAAGCACTACGTCAAACACAAAGAAATTTAATCAACAAATTACAAGAGCTAGAGATGGATCTAACTGAGCACAAGTAATTATTTCTTTTGGTCCTCTAGCTTTTTAATAGGCCATCTAACCAACTGTATTAACTTTTTATTTATGCTTAGCAAGTTTTGTTTTTAGCGCCAGCAAGATTGATGATGCACTTCTAATCTAAGGTGATTATCAGTTTAGCTTGTGTATGATTGAAACTCTACTTAAGGAAGTCTACCGACTTCTGTTTCTGGGGATTAATCTTTTCAAAACTACGTTTCACATGGCAATCTTTTGCCATATAAAGTTTTCGCTAAACGCTCCTGCTCGTTAGAAATTAATTAGTGATTGCTGTAAGTTATCCTTATCAACTCAACTCTTGAGGAATAATAACTGCAATCTCCTCAGTAGGGGTGGAAAAGTTGGGTTCAAAAGGTTATACTTGCAGAGTAACAACATAGTTGCTTTGTCAAGATACTTCTGAAGCAGCCAGGGCCGTTTTGTAAAGCTATTGTTTGCAGCTTATACCCTAACAGGTTGGTTTATACCATACCAACGGACCTATATGGTTTTTGGAATGGATCCTTTCCCTCCTCAATTCGTCAAAAGAATTCCACCAGCAAAATTTGGAACTAAAAACTTATTCTGTTTGTGTACCAGTTGCAGATTTTTTGCCCCCTCCTCCTAAACTTAGGAAAATACCTCTTTTTAGTATTCCCAGTGCAAAATACCTTTCTTGTATTTTCATTAAAAAAAAAAAATTCCCCGCCTAGATTTTGGAAAACACCCTCCCCCTGTCCCCCCTAATATTTTTGTGGATTGGTGCCCGTGTTGTATCCCCTTTTTTCTAAGAAGAAAATAAATTATTGGGGCCACCTCAAAATACGCCAAACAAAACATAAATAAAAATAAACCTACATTAAATACAGTCACAACCTTGAATTTACGCTTTCTTCAGGTTTAACACAATCGAAAAATGATTATGAAATAAGTAAACTTTAAGTCAAAAGAAAATTATAAAGAAATAATAATTTTAAATCAATGAACCGCTTCAATGAAAACTCACAACTAGACAAAACATTCTTAGTGTAGTCATTTCAGCTAAAATAGGGTAACAACCTCGGAATTTGAAATAGTCAGTTATAATCTCGCATAAACCATTATATTGACCCCCTAAAACCTGTCTCCAACCCTACCTATTATAGGGTGGCCGCGCCTACGGATTTCAAAGAACGGTAAAAAAAATTGATTTTTTGCAAGTATCTCGGTTCCTATGGGTTTTATGCTATTTGTATTTATTGAAAATATTCTTGAAGACTAAATTCTCTACAGTTTTTGTTTAAAAATTTTTCGTTCGTTCAACCATTTTTGAAAAAGAGGGCACTGAGTGTGTGGTTTTTATCTATATAGAGTATTATTTAAGATAAAGTGGTAATCCCGATCAAAAAGATGCCATATAAAATATATAAACTATTTATAAATATATAATTATAAATAATTTTCATTTTTAATAATGATTGCATTATATTTAATGATCGAGGCATTACTTTATATTTGAATTATCGAGGCATTAGTCTGGTCTCTGTAGGTAGCATATTACTTAGTATTATGATACTTTTTAGACTGAGAGATGCTGTAGACAAAGTTTTGAGAGAAGAACTGTACCGTTTTAGAAAAGACAGAGGATTTAATAAACACATTGTTACTCGTGGGTTGATAATCAAGAAGTACCTGAGTTGTCATACAACTTAGACCCCCATTTTTTTAAATTACAAACGAGTTTTTGATTCTGTTGATAGAAGAGCTTTAGCAGTTATAACACTGCTGCGGTTAAGCTAGGATATGAGGTTAGTAGCTGGCTTCGTACTAATTTAGTAGTTAAGCAGGGTTGTGCTCTATCTCTATTAATATGGATCGTTTTGATGGACTTTGTCCTAAGGAGCACAGGAAAGGCAATGGGGGAACACGGAATCAAATGGAGAGGAAAGACTCTCCTGGACCTAGATTGTACTGATGATTTAAGCATCCTAGATGAAAGTGAGCAAAATGAATAAACTTTTAGAGGTTTTGCGACCTCAGGGTCCTAGAATAGGTTTGTAAATTGATGTTAAGAAGACTAAGTCACTAAGGCTAGGAATAAGTGAAGATGAAAAGGTGACGTTGGGTTACGAAAACATTGAACAGGTGGACAGCTTCACTTACCTTGGTAGTATTAGTAGTAAAGACTGTGTGAGCAGTGAAGATGTTGAAAGTGGAATAGCCAAGGCTCAGGGTTTTTTTTCACAGTTAAAATAAGTTCGGAAGAATAGGAAGATAAGTCTGCAAACCAAGATTAGGATATTGGAAGCTATAATGATGACAGTGGTGAAATATGGCTCTAAAGCATGGGCGCTCCGAAAAGCGAATGAAGATTTGCTAGATGTTTGCCAGAGAAATTGCCTACTGATTGTTCTGGGTACCCAGCTGACTGACTGTATTTCAAACAGTTGGCTGTCCGAAAAATGTGGTTGAATCCCGTCTTCAAGGGCTATAATGAAACAAAGGTTGAGATGGCTAGGGCACGTTCTACGGATGAAGGATGACAGATTGACGAAGATTGTCTTTTTCGGCCAACCGTGTAGGGCTGAACGGAAAGTAGGTCGTCCTCGTCTGGGGTGGGAGGTCGTTATAAAGAAAGATTTAAATGAAATGGGAACTTCCTGGGAGGGTGTAAAAAGAGAGGCTTCAAATAGATTGGGATGGAGGAGGAGCGTGCGTAGCTGTGTTGGCCAAAGGCGGCCTGGTGCTATGGTGAGTTCTTGGTAGTAGTAGTAGTAGTAGTAAATTTAATAATTTTTGCTTTAATTACGTTTAAATGAAATTCTCATTTATACGAATTTCATTTTAGGTAGAAAATAATGAAGTACATCTTCGTGAAAATCTATAAACTTTTAGATTCTTTCCCAAGGTTAAAATTTATACTTTGGAATGATATAGACCCCTATTATGTAGTACAAACTTTTCTGTTTATCATGAGTAGCTGCAACCTGGTAAAAAACGAACCACGACCGATTGTAACCAAAACTTAAAAATGTGTTCTAACAAAAACTGGCTAGTGAGAAAAATGGCCATTTGTAGCTGATTCAGAGATAGTAACTAATATCTCGATAAGTCTTAACTGTAGCATGTTATTTCGAAAACAAATGTATGGGAATTTTGACAAATAGCCTGAAACCCCTAAAAATAGCGTCGGCCCTAAACATTTTTTCCTCCACTGATAGTTTGGCTACTGGAACATCATTGAGGGTGGCAAAACTCCCATACTACTATGACTGAGATCTTTAATTTTTTAGTCGTAAAATGAGCAACTAGCATTCTATTTTAAACTCGGTTTTACTTTTTTAAGGTCTATCACTGAGGAAATTTTGTAGAAACCCCATCTCTCTTTTACCAGGCCTAAAGTGTTTTCCTCTCGAATTCTTATTCTGGAGCCTATCAACGTCATAACTACCAGAAGGTAGTTACTCCTCCTAAATTTTTCGTTTTAAACAACCTTCATACTTTTAACACCAATGTATTAATGCCTTCCACAAACTAGACACTGCTACTAGAATGTCTACTTTTACCCTCAATAACATCACTCGTCTATGCCCTACTGTTCTTTATCGATCCTTATCCATCAACAATTAACAAGAACATAATAGGGGTGGCCGTCCCACCATCATTTGAACACCATATTATCTTGTGGGCCATTTTATGACTAATTATTTTATTGGTTATAACTAGATTATTGTTACTCCAAAATTGTAGAAGCCTATTAGTATTCCTATTTCTGCTCCCTCTATCCATTTCACCTGAGCCAGGATATATAACCTATCGCTTTTGCAATAACCTGTACATTAAATCCTTTTATTTTAAGACCATATTTCTGCCTTGGTGTAGTTGCTTGGTCTCGATCTCTGTAGGAAGGAAATTACTTTGTATGATAATACTTTTTTGGCTTAGAGATGCTGTAGATAAAGTTTTAAGAGAAGACCAGCGTAGTTTCAGGAAGGGGAGAGGATGTGGTGACCAAATTTTCACTTTTGGGTGAATAATTGAGAAGTGCGTGAGTATACATTAAAGTAATCAGTTCTATGTACGAGAATTTGCTCAGACAGGAAGGATGGGATACTTAGGTCTTGCTTAGGTTCGAAAAATACTAAAAATAGAATGCTAGTTGCTCATTTTACGACTAAATAGTTAAAGGTCTGAGTCATAGTAGTACGGGAATTTTCACCACTCTATCGTGTTCGAGTGCCAAGCTAGCACTGAAAAAAAAGAAGTATCCGGTAAGTCTTGTGTAGAAGTTTCTCCGCCATGGCGATTCCAGTCATGTTTTTTTTTTCGATTCGATTTTATTTCTCATTTATAAATAATTTTTACATCTTATACGGCATTTTTTAATCGGTATTACTGTTGAATAGCACTCTATGTAGATAAACACCGCACACTCACTACCCTCTATCTTAAAAATGGTTGAATATACGAAAAAAAAATTAAAAAATTATAGAGTTTAGTCCACCACAATATTTTTTAACTAATTCAAATAGCATGAAACCTACAAGAACCGAGATATTTGTAAAAAACGTGCAAAACTTCGATATTTTTTATCTCTGCCCTTTGAAACCTATAGTCGTGGCCACCTACGATAGGTAGGGTTAAAGCACAGTTTATATAATTAGCAGTATGATCTTTCCCTATCTCACCCATTATAAAAACCCGGACCAAGGTGCGAGTGCTCCGGAGAACGTATAAACATAAGCGGCATTAGAACTTTTCACGGGTAGACAAAGAATAATCACCTACGGAACAAGTACTGACAAAACCACTTGGCCGGCTCACCAATAAGTGGACAATAAGTGCTCAAATAAGTGGGAGGAGCTTTTTGTTCGCACCGAGAATGAAGAGCCAGATCATCTGCGGTAAACTTACTGGATAATTATATAAACTGTGGATTAAAGGCACTCAAACTCCAAAGCGAAAAGACTTGAAAGCAGATTCTCCTTTGCAGAAAAGCTTTGGGTAATTGCTCATGGTTTTTTTCGCTCATGCTTCAAGCTTCTTTTTGTAACATTGGGCACATGACAATTTGGAGAGGATTCTTTTCAATTACTATTGGAAATTGTCCACTATGCTGTTTTCTGATGGTATCTTCCTTACATACTATTATTATATATTATGATGATCAATTTATTTCAGATTGCATTTTAAACTAGGTGTTAACTATTCTTAACATTTTTTTTGCTACAGTAAAGAATTGCTTGCATTAATTAGTCTGAAAAATTTTTCGTTTCATAGCTGTTTCATACACTTTCTTTTTGTAACGCCAGCAATCTAATTAATTTGCTATATTGTCTGGCCTTAATTTCTAATATTTAATTTTTCCATACTCTTAAGTTTATTAATATGACAGCCTGAGATGCTTAGATTCAATCAGGGAATGAAGATAAGTTAGTTCAAAAGACCTTTTCCTACCTAATCTAATTTTACAGGAAAACGGAAAAGCTAATCAATGAATTACTATTCCTTTATTTTCCTGTTTTTCCGTGTATAGATAAACTTCTAGATTGTTATTAGTGACCTGTTGATTGTGCAACAAAGGTTTTTTTCTAAACAGAAAGCATGAGGAATGAACTGTATATCTACAAATGTGTTTGGTACAATTATTCTTCATATTAGATAGATGTGTATTTTAAAGTTAAATATACGGCCATGAACATAGTAAAATAACATAAATGAAAGGACAAATAACATAACCTTTGATCAGCGATCACCATAAAAAACTTAAATGAAACACTACATTAACCTAATAATAGTACTTACAACTTGGAAAAACGGGCATTGTTTTTTTTTTTAGTTAACAAAAAATCTTCGAATTTCCAGATACCTCGCTATTCTTCTGTAAGTTTTTAGTGGCAATACCTAGACGGAATTGTTTTCTGACTATATATATATTTTGTCACTTGTCACTTGTATATATATTTATATAAATTTGTATTTACATTATTTTAGTTTTAGATTCTAGTTGTTTTTTATGTTGTTGTTTTTTTCTTTGCTGAACATGCCTTGTTTTATACGGGCGAAATATTCGTTTGGTTTTTGTTCTCTTCGTTTCGTTTTACTGGTCATAGACCCGTTTGTCATTTTTAGATTCATTTCTTTGTTTTGGTTTCGTTTCTTGGTAGCTTTTCATTTTCATTACCATTCATGATTAAAAAGAAACAAAAAGAAGAAGAATAACGCTTAAAGAAGAGCAAACCCAAAAATGTTTCCTGCATCTTTTTTGTCTTTCCCTTTAGACAGTCTGTATTAACACAGATAAATTCCAGGCTGAAACATAATATAGACTGACATCTTAAGATTTTCGAAGGGGGGGGGGGGGTAAATGAATACCAAATTTGTCTCTTGGCCGAAATTAGTAAATTTACTTAGCAGAGCGTTCCCTGCATAATTTCATTGTATCCAGGTATGATCTTTAGCAGACCTGTTCCCTCAAATTAGTAATTTAAACTTTAAATACAATAAAAAAAAATAGTCTCGTGCTTTTAGAGCTATTTTGCATAATCACAGAAAACAATTGCTTTTTTTAGATTCAAGTTAAACAAATATCAGTCAGGAACTTTTATTAATATAATTTACTTCCTCAGATTAGTCATTGAAACGTTAAATGAAGTAGACAAAAGTCGTAAATGCTTTAGGATGATTGGAGGCGTTCTGGTTGAACGGAATGTTGGAGAAGTATTGCCATCGTTAGTGGTGAATAGAGAACAAGTAAGTTTTTTCTTTTCAAATGTTTTTGTTTGACCATTTGTTATCTTGTTCAGGTTGGAAATGCCAAAGACCTAGCTGATCTTCATTTTATTGAAGCGTGTATCTAGTGTCTCATATTCAATCTTGTTTCGCTGCACACCTTCTGCTCATTTTTAGTCTCTATCGTTTTTTCGATACTGTCTCGAGTTTACTAGCACTCATTCACTCATGAAAATCGAGGAACCGATCTATGTATGTAGTTTGCGAGAACTGTACTTTTTTTTGTATTTGAATTTCTCTTCGCTTGTAAAATTAGAATTTGGCTCTTTAGAGCTAACAACCTTTTTTCGATAAATGTGTTTCTATTCCTGTGTTCTGTTTATTTTTTTGTGCTGTCATGCAGTAACTTCTTTAAAATTTGAGTGCATCATCATTCTTAGCAAAACATTAGATAAAGAAAAACAACAATTTTTTTAAACTGAAAGTAAGGAGTACTGTTAAAACTTAAAACGAACAGATGTTATTACGCATATGAGGGAGTTTTGCCCCTCGTCAATACCTCGCTCTTTACGCTAAAGTTCGAATTTTGTTCCAATTCTTTAAGAATGTTCCCTGAATCACAAAAGCCGTTTAATTAGAATGAGTAGCTCTTTTGAAAGTACTAAAAAAAAATCTTTAGAATAAAGACCAAGGTATTGACGAGGGGGCGAACCCCCTCATATACGTAACAATTTCTGTTCATTTTAAGTTTTAATGTTGCTCCTTACTTTCAATTGAAAAAAAAACTTGTTTTTGTTTATTTAATTTATGATCTTTTTTTAAATAATGCTGGAAAATCCGGCGCGCCCTTCATGGAAAATTGCATTCCCCCATGAAAAAGTCCTCCGTAGAAATATCCTCCTACGTAACCCCTTCCCTCCGACTCCCCTCACCAGAAAAAATCTCGCCTGAAAACGTCTGTATATTTCCCAATAACCAATACTATATTTAAACTATGGCAAAGTTCATAACTTGCACCTCTTCCCCCGACGACTGTGGGATTAAGTCACCCTCAAAGACATATTTATTAAATTTTTGACTATGAACATAATGGCTATCTCAAAATTTTGATCGGGTGACTTTCGGGAAAAATGAGCGTGGGAGGGGGCCTAGTTGCCTTCCAATTATTCGGTCACTTAAAAAGAGCACTAGAACTTTTAAATTTCGTTCCAGTGAGCCCTCTCGCGATATCTTAGGATCACTGGGTCTTTACTGTCACCCCTGAAAAAAAGAACAAATAAACACGCATGTGTGATCTTTCTTCTGGCAAAAAAAAAACAAAATTCCACATTTTTGCGGACAGGAGATTGAAACCTTTACAGTAGGATTCTCTGATACGCTGAATCTGATGGTGTGATTTTCATTAAGATTATATTACTTTTATGGGGATGTTTTACCCTTTTTTTCGAAAATAAGGCAAATTTTTCTCAGGCTCGTGATTTTTGATGGGTTAGATTAAACTTGATGAAACTTTTATATTTGAAATCAGTATAAAAATTCCTTTGATGTATCTATTGGTATTAAAATTCCGTTTTTTAGTGTTTCGATTACTATTGAGCCGGTTCGTTCTTTACTTACAGTTAGTTACCACGAACTGTTTGAAAATTAAATCTGCTAGAATTTGATTTGGAAGTACGAGGGAATATGCTCTCTCTCCAAGGTTCCCATCAGCTGAATTATTCAATCTGTATTTACGGTTTTAAGCTAGGTTTAATCTATTCACTTTGTTTTTCAGCAATGTGATGCTATTGATTATCAAGGAGGCACACTTGTGCCTCTCTAAAGAGGCGACCCACCACAATGTTAAGCGATTTCAGGTCCTAGAGGTCGCAGAGAGACGGCGGTAATTGCATTTTGTAGCCCAAGCTCAAACTAAGAAACTTGCAAAATTTCATCCTCCTCCGACTTTATCTTCATGGGGTAAACTGGGCCGGAAGTTTGGACCCTCCCACCACAGCCCCCCTATAACGTTGTCCGATTGGGCTGAAATTTAGAGGTTAAGCTTTCCTAGGGCCCGGGAGCTTATCCTCGAAATTTCAGCTCAATCCGATCACTCCTTCCCTGTTTTCAAAAAACCAAATATAGCCACTTAAAATTCATCTCTTTTTTTTTCTTAGCCACGCCTACAGGCCACAGTTGGCAACGGATCCGGTTGAATGAGGACTCATTCGAAGCAGAATTCGACCTGTTAGGGCCTTTTGATATTTTCAGACCGAAAAAATTATCCCCCGAATTTACATTTACGAAAAACCTCGTTTTCCTATATTAGCCCATGTTAATTTTTCCCTCCACAACCCCCCTTTAACGTTGTCTCGATCGGGCTGAAATTTAGAGGATAAGCTTTCCTGGGGCCTGGGAGCTTATCGTCGAAATTTCAGCTCAATCTGATCACTCCTTCCCTATTTTCCAAAAACCACATATCAAGATTTTTGGGAATTTGCTTGCGTCGAAAATACCTTCTATTTGCTAAACAACAATTACTATTGTGTTTGTATAGTCCAGCGGCTGAGACTTCAGACTTTCAGGCGGAAAACTCGGGTTCGATTCACCATCAGAGCAACTTTTTTATATACTTTGAAAAGAAACTCAGTTTCTTTTTTAAATTATTTGAAAAAAATTACGTTTTCTAAAGAGTTAAAGAGGCTGAGTTACAAGGTCGACCCTTAAAACGTACAGGGATTAGGAGGCACAGTTGGGGGGCTGTTAAAGAGGCTGAGTCACAAGTTCGAACCTTAAAACGTACAGGGATTAGGAGGCACCCTGTACGACGTGATTTGAGTATTCAGGAATTAAAAGCCTTAACACAAGAATGTTCAAGAGCGGGGGGTTTGGGGGCGGCAGCCCCCCAACTTTAACTCCTGACACGATCAGCTAACAGTTAGTCAAGCAATAATAAGTAATAAACTGTACAAAAACGTGCAGAAATTATTTGAAAAAAACTACGTTTTCTAAAGAGTTAAAGAGGCTGAGTTACAAGGTCGAACCTTAAAACGTACAGGGATTAGGAGGCACAGTTGGGGGCTACCACCCCCCAAACCCCCCGCTTTCGCAGCCTTTAAATATAAAAAAATTTCTTTAAACTGAAAGTAAGGAGCGACATTAAAACTTAAAAAGAACAGAAATTATTCCGTATATGAAAGAGGCTGTGCCCTCCTCAACGCCTCGCTCTTTACGCTAAAGTTTTTATTGTTTAAAAAAAGAGTTTTGAGAAAGTCAAACTTTAGCGTAAAGAGCGAGGCGTTGAGGAGGGCACAGCCTCTGTCATCTACGGAATCCTGTCTGTTCTTTTTAAGTTTTAATTTCGCTCCTTACTTTCAGTTTAAAGAAATATTTTTTATATTTAAAGGCTGCGAAAGCGGGGGTTTGGGGGTGGTAGCCCCCCAACTGTGCCTCCTAATCCCTGTACGTTTTAAGGTTCGACCTTGTAACTCAGCCTCTTTAACTCTTTAGAAAACGTAGTTTTTTTCAAATAATTACGTTTATAACAGAGACCTAATTAATGAGCCACAAACCTTCATTGTATTATTTTTTTATTTATACATTAATTTTTCCCATCCACCTCGTATGGAAGGGGTGGTCGTAGAAACTTTGAAGGGCGCTCATTTGATTGCAAGTTAAAGGAGCAGTGCCCTTTTTAAGGTTCGAAAGTTTATGGGAGGACAGCCAGCTCCCCTGCTATTCCCTGTTTTGCCTGGCCACTTCTCATGGAAGGATTGTTGTACTTTTTCTTGGGAGGGGGATCGTTCAATTGGAAATTGAGTTTTTTAATGCCCTCAAAAGGGCTGAAAGTGATTTGAAGGCAACCAGTCTCCCTCCCGTACCCTTTTCTGCTATCTTCCCCCGACGTAAGTGGAATGATATTGAATCCACATTTTGAGATAGTCTTTTTATTCAGTCATTTTGTTGGAAGGCTTAAAATGAAACTTTTCTTGACTGGAAGCCGTTATGAGATTTATTCATGGTCAAGTAGCGAGGTAGATCAAAAGTAAAAGACACTACGTATTACCAGGTTGCCATAATACGTATCTGCACTATTTTGGGAACGGTTTGGAATATAAAGTTGAAACTTTCAGGGATTTGGTTTGGAGGGGGGGGGGGGCACTTATATATCAAAATTTAAATTGAGTGAGACTGCATAAAAGGGCCGAACATACTTTGTCTTAAATCTGTCTAAAGTTTTTGGCACTTTTCAGTCCCAGTGGGACTAGAATATCTTCAGCATTCACTAGAATCTATTATTCCGGTTAGCGGTATCCGCAGTATCTTAAGAACGGCTTGGGAGATCGAGTTAAATTTTCTGGGGGTGTAAGGGATCAAGTGGAATCCAAATTTTGACTCGGGGGAGGGGCAGAGGTAAATTTAATGGCCCTGTTCGTATCCAGGGCATAAAAATAGTATACCTGTAATATATCGGGAATGGCTTTAGGTTTTCAAAATTTTAATTAATTTGGGGGAGGGGTAAGGGGACTCCAATTTTTTTTTATAGAGAGAGGAGTGGCTAAAATGGTTGTCTCCAATGCATCTAAGTGTTTAAGCACTAGAAGCCCTTATGGAATTTAGGATTTTTTCACCTCTAAGTAGTGAGGTAAATCCAAAGACACTACATGGTACGAGGTTATCAAAATTATAGCATATCTGCAATGTCTTTGGGAAGGCTTGGGGTATTAAGCTTAAACATTCAGGGAGTTTTAGGGGGGTAAGTGGACTTCAAGTTTTGACCTGGGGTGAAGGGGCAGAGGAGTGAGGCCTGAAAATGTCTCTTATCCGATGGACCTAAAAGTTTTTGTATTATTTTTCTTTTATGGGACTCATATCTATTCACTGTTAAGTAGTGAGGTAAGTCAAAATATTACCTTAGCTTACCAAAAGATGCTGATACGCTCTTTTCATCCCAGGTGATAAAAACAGCATATCTTCGATATCCTGGGAACGACTTTGGGAATCAAGCTGAAACTTTAAGGGGGTGTTGGGAGGACGGGGTAAGAGGAAGTCAAATTTCGATTGTGGAGAGTGGGTAGAGAGGATCGGTATAGATATTTGTTCGCCAATGTATTTAACATGTTTGGCGCTGTGAGGCGTGTTAGACTAGAATCTATTCCCAATGAAATAGCGATGTAGAACGAGAGAAACCTTGCGTACCCCGGTTATCCAAATAGCGTGTTTGTATTACATCAGAAACAGGCTGGGGGGGGGGGGCTATTTTTGAATTTTTCTACCTTTTTTTCTAACTCAGAAAAACTTTTTAATAAAGGACCTTACCATGCATTTATGCATGTAAACGAACAATTGCAACAAAACATAAATCAAAAACTCTTTTAATGAAATTGTGGATTAAGACCCGTGTATATTCAAAGGTATTTACACGATGGGATTCAGGATACCCCAGCCTTGTAGAAGGCTGAAAATTACGCAGATATTCAATTCGTAGGGATAATAATGTAATTTTTTATCCACTCAAAATCTATTAGTAAAATTATTATCAACAGTTTATTAGACAGAACTGTTGTTAACCGAAAACACTGACTGGAAATTCAAATTTTGTCTAACATTACATTGCAAGCACTACTACTACTACTACTGCCAGCTCACTACAGCATCAAGCCATCTGAGCCCAACACATCACCACACAGGTCTCCTCCACTGAAATCTATTCAAAGTTTCACCCTTTACCCCTCCCAAGCAGTTCCAATCTCCTTGAAATCCATCCTTATAGTCCCTGCTCATTCCATTCGGGGACGATCTGCTCTTTGTTCTACCCCAGGTGGATAGCCAAAAGAGCAATCTTGGGTAATCTGTCATCCTTCATTCGTAACCTGTACTAGCCATCCCTACCTTTCTTTCCTTATAGCCCTAGAAAGTTGGATATTTGCATATTTTTCGCACAACTTGCTGTCTAACATACAGTCTGTCAAACAGTCCCTAAAACTCTCCGTAGAAAATGGCTCTGGGAGAAATTTAACAGATCTGCCTTCCATAGCGCTCAAGTTTTAGAACCATACTTGACCACTGTCATTACCGCAGCTTTCAATATTCTATTCCTAGTTCGAAGACTTTCTTCTTGTTCTTGCAATTTTTTTTTCAACTAAACAATTCTACTATTTGCATCTTCGTTGCATCCACATCTTTTCTACCTAGTTAATTGACGCTATCCAGTTCATCGATCTTCTCGCTACCGAACATCACCTCTCGACCTTCATGTATTTCGAGTCTAAATGACTTAGTCTTCTTAGCATTAATTGTAAGCCTATTCTTGCAAAATATCGCTTCGCCGTATGAACTACTTCGGTGACAACCGAGTTAGCGGAGGTTCATAAAAGCTGCTCAAAACTCTTATATAGGCAGGTTGCTCAGTTTTGAGATATTTAATTTTGGGATTCATGTTGAAATATAAGTAGAAGGGGGGGTGCCAGTCGTGACGGGGCTCCTTATATGGGCATAGAATACTGACGGGGCTCCATATATGGGCATAGAGTCATTAGGGAGAACACGTGGTTAATGGGGTCAATGACCTAAATAATCAAAGTGTGTCAACAACAACAACATCGACCTTGACATTCGCTGAGAGCGTGCACTTACAACAACAACAACATCGACCTTGGAACACCTGTGTTGTCGACCTCAATTCACCTATCGTGAATCAATAATTCCCCTTAGAAACAACAAATTAATTCCCCTTTCTTGACAGATCAATCAACCAATGACATCATCTGTCAGACTTTAAAAATTTTCGCCTAGAAACGTTTCTCCAGGAATAGATCCAAGTCATTAATGTCATTGCCTCGGAAACACCTCTTTTGGTCGAACTCCAATGGATATTAATAACCAAAGGCCATGGAAACAAGTCTCCAAGAAACATCTTAGCGATGAATTGTTTTAGCGCGGGAATCAGGTTTCTTATTAATTTGAAATGCATGAGCGCAGAGATGCCAAAAAACAAAAGGAACACGCTGAAATTATGTTTAGGGATTATTTGAGCGAAACTGTTTTAGACAGGCTATGGAACTATTTCGGCGAAACAGTTAGAGACATTTTGAAAGGAGATTTTAGGAAAGGTTTTAGAAGAGAATTTGAGGGTGAAACTCTGTGGTCGTTATAATACACAAGTTCCATTTGAACAGTGTTGTGAGGTCCTCTACCCCAACCCCAAAGGGTTCCGATCCCCCCCCCCAACCCCGAAGGAAGCCCCGGTACTCAAAGGTCCCCCAAGCTCCCAAAGGGCCACCGGCGCCCCCAAAGGCCCTCCTCAGACCCTTAAAGGCCCTCCTCTGGTCCTCAAAGGGCCCCCGGGCCCCCCAAAGGCCCATCGAGCTCCCAAAGGACCAACGGGGTCCCAAAGGTCCTCCACCGGTCCCCCAATGTCCCCCAGGCCCCCCACGGCCCCCCCGGCCCCCCCAAGGCCCTCCCTGGGCCCCCAACGCCCACCCTGGGCCCCACACGCCCTCCCCCGGCCCCCCAACGTCCCCCCGCCCCGAGAAGCGCTCCCGGGATGCGCCGTGGGCCAGGAAAGCGCCGCAGGATGCGCCGCAGGGATGCGCCGCGGGTCAGGAATGCGCCGTAGGGGATGCGCCGCAGGGATGCGCCGCAGGAATGCGCCGCAGGAATGCGCCGCAGGGATGCGCCGCTTTTTTTTGTTAGAGTTCTAGTTTACTTTGCTTTTTATTTTCTCTGGAGAAATTAGAATTGAATTATGTTCTTTGGTAAAATTCAGAAGAGAACTTGAATATTCACGATCAAAGTATAACTTTTCCTATCTTCAATGAAATATTTGGAACAGAACTTTAAATTTTTACATCTCTATGTGAAAAGTCGGAACTGAATTTAAGAAAATTTAGAATTAAAGTGAAACTTTTCATCTTCATGGAAAATAATCACAATCATAGTATAACTTTTCCTCTCTTTTACGGAAAAATTTAGAAGTGAACTTTAAATTTTTTCATCTCTTTGAGAAAGGTCGGAATTAAATTTAAGATAATTTAGAATTAAAGTGAAACTTTTATCTTCATTGAAAATAATCTGTGGAAGCTTTTTATTTTCTCTGGAGAAATTAGAATTGAATTGATTTCTTTGGTAAAATTAAGGTGAGAACTTGATCTTTTCTATATTCTATGAAAAATTTGGAACAGTATTTTAAATTTTTTCATCTCTGAGAAAATTCTTAACTGAAGTTTGAAATTTTAAAATATCTTGTGAAAATAGAATTGATCCATACCTTTTTTCATTTTCATTGAGAAAATTCAGAATCGAAGTTGAACTTTTCTTCTTCTGGGAAAATATTTGGAACAGAACTTTAAATTTTTTCATCTCTTTGAGAAAGGTCGGAATTGACTTTAAGAAAATTTAGAATTAAAGTGAAACTTTTTATCTTCATGAAAAATAATCAGAATCATAGTATAACTTTTCCTATCTTCTACGGAAAAATTTAAAAGTGAACTTTAAATTTTTCATGTCTTGGTGAACTTAAAACTGAAGTGGAAGCTTTATATTTTCTCCGGAGAAATTAGAATTGAATTATGTTCTTTGGTAAAATTCAGAAGAGAACTTGAACTTTTATATCTTCTATGAAGAATTTGTAACTGAATTTTAAATTTTTCATCTCTTTGAGAAAAATCTGAACTGAAGTGTAAATTTTTATATTATTTTAGGAAAATAGAATTGATATGGGTACACACACAAAAACTCACACACACACACAAAAGCTTACACACACACACACAAAAACTTACACACACAAAAAAACTTACACATACACAAAAACTTACACACACAAAAAAACATACTCGCACACACAAACTTAAACACACACAAAAAAGCTAACAAAAACACTAAAAATTACACATACACACACAAAATCTTACACACACACACAAAAAAATATAAACAAAAAAAATATCAAACACATACAAAAAAATAAACACACACAAAAAACTAACATACACACAAAAACTCACACATACAAAACAACTTACACACGAATACAAAAGCTTACACACACAAAAAACTTACACACACAAACAAAAAATTACAAAAAAACAAAAAACTTACACACACAAAAAAACTTACACACACACAAAAACTTACACACACACAAAAAAACTTACACACACACACAAAAACTTACACACGCACAAAAACTAACACAAACAAAATAACTTACACACACAAAAAAAATTACACACACACAAGAACTAATACACACAAACAAATACACACACACAAAAAAATACACACACACAATATATTACACACACACAAACAACTTACACACAAACAAAAACATACACACACACACAAACTATTACACACACACACAAAAACTTACACACACAAAAAAACTTACAAACACACAAAAACTTACACACACACAAAAAACTTTCACAAACACACACAACTTACACACACATAAACTAACACACACACAAAAAAACTTACACACACACAATGACTTACACACACACACACACACACATAAAATTAAAAACAAACAAAGAAATTTACAAACAGACGAAAACGTACACACACACGCCAAAAAAAACACACACACAAACACACATACACACACACACATACACACACACACACACAAAAAAAAAACTAACACACATAAAAAATTACACACACACACACACACACACAAACTTACACACACACACAAAAAACTTACACCCACACACAAAAGCTTAAACACACAAAAACTTAAACCCACACACAAAAACTTACATGCACACAAAAACTTACATTCATGAAAAAACTTAAACACACGCAAAAAAAATTACACACACACACAAAAAGTTAAACAAACAAAAAAAAACTTACACACACAAATAAAAATACACACACACACACACACACAAAAACAAAAACTAGCACACTATAACTAACATTCACACACAAACTAACACACAAAAACGCAAACAAACGAAAACTTACACAAACACAAATCAAAAAAACCACATAAACAAGCTTATACACACACAAACTTACACACACACACACACACAAAAACTTACACACACACGCAAAAACTTACATGCACACAAAAACTTAGATGCACACAAAAAAATACACACACAGTAAAACTTAAACACACTCAAAAACAATTACAAAAAAAAAAAAACTTACGCACGCACACACACGAAAAATTACGCACACACACACACACACACACACAAAAAAAAAAAACTAACAAATGAACAAGACTTAAATAAAGAGCATAAAAAATATCAAGAAACCACAAACAAACACACATGCACAAATATGAATCGCACAACAAAAAAATTTCACAAACACACTAACAATAACACAAAAACAAGAAAAATTACACACACACACACAATCAAAAAAACACACACTCAAGAACAAAAACAAACACACACGAAAACATACATACACACGAAAAAACTTACACACACACAAAAAAATACACACACACACACACACACAAAAACAAACAATAGACCACGAACAAAAAAAAGCAAAAACAAACAAACAAGAAAAAAAACAAATAAAAAAACAAAAACAAACACAAAAACAAACTCACACACACCAACTAGAACACATACACACACACTCCAAAACTTACAAACACACAAAAACTTACACACACACACGCACAAAAAAACTTACACACGCACACAAAAACTTACATGCACACAAAAACTTACATGCACACAAAAACTCACACACACACACAAAAATACACAAAAACACACACACAAACACAAACAAACACAAAAAACATCAAAACAAAAATAACACACACACACAAACACTATAAACTAAAGACACAATCCAAAACTTACACACACACAAAAACTTACACACACACACACACACACACACAAACTAACACAAGAACACAACAAAAACAAACACAAACACGCCAAAAAACAAACAAAAAAACATACAAACAAACAAAAAACACACACACGCACGCCAAAACATAAACAAAAACAAAAATACACACACACACACACACACACAAAATTACACACACACACAAAAAACAAAAACACAAAACCACACACACTAAAAATTACAAAAAAACAAAAAAAATTACAAACACACACGAAAGAATAGACAAACAAACAAATACACACACACACAAAAAAAAAAACCCACACACAAAAACTAACATTAACACAAAAACTAACATGCACACAAAAACTTAAACACACACACACAAAACTTACACAAACACAAAAACTTACACACACAAACACAAAACTTACACACACACAAAAACTTACACACACACACACACACACACACACACAAAAACTAACACAAGCACATTATAACAAACAAGCACACAAACACAAACACACACAGACACACAAACGAAAACTTACACACATAACAGAAAAAAATTACAAACACAAATGCTGACACCCACAAAAAATAACACACACACACACACAAAAAAACTTACAACCGCACGCAAAAACTTACACCCACGCGCATAAACTTACATTCAAACAAAAACTTATATTCAAACAAAAACTTACACACACACAAAAACTTACACACACGCACAAAAACTTACACACACACACAAAAACTTACACACACACACGAAAACTAACGCACACACCCATAAAAAAAAAAACACAAAAAAACACACAAGCCAACAAAAAAAATAAAACAAACAAAAAAACACACACATACACACAAAAAACTTACACGCGAAAACGAAAACTTACATGCAAATAAAATCTTACATTCATACTAAAAATTACACACACTCACAAAAAATTACACACACACACAAAAACTAAAACACACAAATACTAAAACTTACTCACACACACACACACACACACATACACACAAAAAAATAACAAAAGCAAACTATAAATAAAATGAAAATAAAAACTTACATGAAAAAAAAAAATTACACACAATCACAAAATCTAACACTCACACACAAAAACATACACACCCAAACTAAAACTTACACACACACACGAACACTTACACAAACACACACACACAAACAAACAAACACAAATGAAAACTAACCAACACACACTAACACAGACAAACACACACAAAAACTTACACACACACAAACACTAACACACAATCAAAAACAAAAATAGACTTTAACTAGAAAACTGACATTAAGACAAAAACTTAAATTAAAACAAAATCATACACACACACACACACACACACACACACACACAAAACTCACACACACACACACACACACACGCAAAATAACACACACACGCCAAAACTTACACACACACACAAAATTACACACACACACACACACACACACACAAAAAAAAAAACAATCAAACGAAAAATAAAAATAACAATAAAAATAACAAGAACACAAAAACATAAACAAAAACTCACACACAAAACTAAAATAAAAACAAACACACACAAAAAAATCACAAACACACACACACACGAAAACTTACACACACACGCCAAAACTTACACACTCACAAAAACTCACACACACACACACACAGACACACACACAAACAAACAAACACTTACAAATGAACAAAAAAAAAACTCACACACACACGCACAAACAAAAAAACACACACACACACACAAATAAACAACGAAATAGCAAGAACTATTACACAAAAACGAACCAAAAAACGAAACCAAACACATACACACACACACACACACACACAAAATTACACACAAACACACACACAAACTTACACACACACACACACACAAAAAACAGACAAAAAAACAAACCCACAAAAAAACTTACAAAAAAACACAAAAACTAACACCCACACACAAAAGCTTACACACACAAAAACTTACACACACACACAAAAACTAACACCCACATGCAAAAACAAACATGCACACAAAAACTTACATGCACACAAAAACCTACACACACACACAAAACAAACACACACGCACAAAAAAATACACACACACACAAAAAATTACACACACAAAAAAACTTACAAAAACACACACACACACACACACACACACACACACACACACACAACACACACACACACCAAAACACTAACTTGAACTATCACACGACCTATTAAAAGTTCACGAACTATTACACACACACACACACACGAACTCTTACACACACACACGACACATCAAACACACACAAACTAATAGAAACACACTCAAATACACACACACACACAAAACTTACACCCACATACAAACAATTTCATTCACACAAAAAGTTACTTGCACACAAAAACTGACACACACTTAAAAACAATTACACACACACACAAAAACTTACATACACACACACGAACAATTACGCACACACAAAAACTTACACACACACACGCCAAAACTTACACACACGCAAACAAAATTACAAACTTATCATATCTCAGTTACATTTTTTTAATTTTTAAAATTTCATTTTGAATTTCTGTCGTGAAATGCAAAGTTGGAATATTTAAGTAGTGAGTTGTTGTGCTTTGCCTTCTCACAGTTACAGTCTCTTGATTTTTCTAAGTTCATTTTGAATTTCTGTCATGAAATGCAAGAGTTGGAAAATTGGGGTCTTAGTCCACCAGCCCGAATGGTTGAAATCCACTAGCTCAGTATTGGGGTCCCAGTCCACCAGCCTTAATGGTGGAAATTCACTAGCTCAGATTTAGGGTCTTAGTCCACCAGCATTAATGGTTTAACTCATCTTTCTAAATTTTGGTTTCTCAGCACACAATAATTATTGATGTAATTTCTCTGTTTATTTTTTTTTTTTTTTGATTATAATTAGCGCGACTTATAATTTAACCTAACCATTTCCGGCGAGTATAGTTAGTTTAGGCTAGATTAGGTTAGGTTAGGTTAAGTTAGGTTAGGTTAGCCCATGTACGCTTCACATAGGTTAGCTTAGGTTAGGTGAGAGACAGGCAAAGCCTACGTGAGGTGTATGATTACGTTAGGTTAGGTAAGCCTACGTCCGCGCGCGTACGTAGGCAAACCGAGCCTAACTTAACCTAACCAAATTTAACCTAACCTAATCATAAACCTAACTTTTTTGCCAGTCTCTCACATCACCTCCGCTAAACTAATTGAATCATACGTGGTCTAACAAAACATAACTTAATCTAGCCTAACCTAACCATACTTGCCGCAAAATGCTAGGCTAGCTTATACTTTTCGATCCTGATAAGATAAAAAAAACTAAAAAAAAAAGTGAAGGTACATCCTTAAGACAGGTGGACTGAGACCCCCATATTGAGCGAGTGGATGTCCACCATTCAGGCTGGTGGACTAAGACCCCAATTCTGAGCTAGTGAATTTCCATCGTTCAGGCTGGAGGAATGGGACCCCAATACTGAGCCAGTGGATTTCCAACCTTCGGGCTGGTGGACTAAGACCCCAATTTTCCAGCTCTTGCATTTCATGACAGAAATACAAAATGAAATTTGAAAAATTAAGACAATGTAACTGTGATAAGGTAAAGCACAGCAAGTCACTACTGAAATATTCCAACTCTTGCAATTCGTGACAGAAATTCAAAATGAAATTTGGAAAATTAAAACAATATAACTTTGATTTGATTAGTTTGTTAGTTTTTGTGTGTGTGTGTGTGTGTGTGTATTTTTTCGCGTGTGGGTGTATCAGTTTTTTCGTTTAAGTTTTCGTGTGTGTGTGTTTTAGTTTTTATGTGTGTGTAAGTTTTCGTGCGTGTGTGTAAGTTTTGTGCGTGTGTAAGTTTTTGTGTGGATGTATGTTTTTGTGTGCTTGTAAGTTTTTGCGTGTGGGTGTTAGTTTTTGTGTGTGTGTGTGTAAGTTTTTGTGTGTCTAAGCTTTTTTGCGTGTAAGTTTTTTCGTGTATGTGTGTTATTTTTTGTGTGTGTGTGTATGTGTAAGTTTTTGTGTGCATTTTAGTTTTAGTGTGATGGTGTAAGTGTTTGTGTGTGTGTCTGTTTGGGTTTGTGATTTTGTTTGTGTTATTGTGATTGTGTGTTTTTGGTTCTTTGTGTTTGTGACTTTGTGTGTGTGTGTGTGTGTGTGTGTGTGTGTGTGTGGGTGTGTGTGTGAGTTTGTGTGTGTGTGTGTGTGTAAGTTTTTGTGTGTGTGTGTAAGTTTTTGTGCGTGTGTGTAAGTTTTTGTGTGTGTGTAAGTTTTTGTGTGCATGTAAGTTTTTGTGTTCATGTAAGTTTTTGCGTGTGGGTGTAAGTTTTTGTGTGTGTGTTTAAGTTTTTTTGTGTCTAAGCTTTTGTGTGTGGGTGTATGTTTTTGTGTGTGTTTGTAAGTGTTTGTGTGTGTGTGTGTGTGTGTTAGTTTTTGTGTGTATGTGTGTGTGTTTGTGTGTAAGTGTTTATGTGTGTGTTGGTATGTGTGTAAGTGTGTGTGTGCTTATTGTGTGTCGTGTGTGTGTGAGTTGTCGTGTGTGTGTGTGTAAGTTTGTGTGTGTGAGTGTTTGTGTGTTTAAGTTTTTGTTCGTTTGTGTTTGTTAGTTTTTTTTGTGCATGTTTAATTTTTTGTGTGTGTGTGTGTGTGTGTTTGTGTTTGTTTGTATTATTTTGTGTTTTTTTGTGTGTGTAAGTTTTGGTGTGTGTGTGTAAGTTTTCTTTAGTGTGTGTGTGTGAGTTTTGTGTGTGTGTGTGTGTGTGTTTGTGTAAGTTTTTGTGTGCATGTAAGTTTTTGTTTGCTTGTAAGTTTTCGTGTGCATGTGTAAGTTTGTTTGTGTGTGTGTGTGTGTGTGTGTGTAAGTTTTTGTGTGTGAGAAAATTTTTGTGTGTGTGTGTATGTGTTCGTGTGTGTGTGTGTGTGTGTGTGTGAGTTTTTTGTGTGTTTGTGTGTGTGTGTGTATTTAAGTTTTTGTGTGAATTTATGTTTTTTTGTTCTTGTAAGTTTTCGTGTGCATGTGTAAGTTTTTGTTTGTGTGTGTGTGTGAGTTTTTGTGTGTGTGTAATTTTTTTAGTGTGTGTGTAAGTTTTTGTGTGTGTGTGTGTAAGTTTTATTGTGTGTGTGTGTGTGTTTTTGTGTGTGTGTGTGTGTAAGTTTTCGTGGGCGTGTGTAAGTTTTTGTGTGTGTGTGTTAGTTTTTGTGTGTGCGTTTGATTTTTTTAGAGTGTGTGTAATTATTTTTGTGAATATAAGTTTTTATGTGCATGTAAGTTTTCGTGTGAATATGTAAGTTTTTTGTGTGTGTGTGTGTGTGTGTGTGTGTGTGTGTGTGTTTGTGTGTGTGTGTGTGTAAGTTTTCGTTTGTGGGTGTGTTAGTTTTTGTGTGTGTGTGTAAGTTTTTGTGAGTGTTTGTAAGTTTTAGTATGTATGTAAGTTTTTATGTACTTGTAAGTTTTCTTTTGCTTTTTTAAGTTTTGTGTGTGTATATTTGTGTGTGTGTGTGCGTATTTTTTCGTGTGTGTGTGTGTAAGTTTTTGTGTGTGTATGTTAGTTTTTGTTCGTGTGTGTAAATTTTAGTTTGTATGTAATTTTGTGTGTGCATGTAAGGTTTTGTGTGCATGTAAGTTTTTGCGGGTGGGTGTTAGTTTTTTGCGTTTGGGTGTAAGTTTGTGTGTTTGTGTGTGTGTGTATGTTTGTGTGTGTCTAAGATTTTGTGTTTTTAATTTTTTTCGTGTGTGTGTGTAAGTTTTCGTGTGTGTGTGTGTGTGTAAGTTTTTGTATGCATGTTAATTTTCGTGTGCATGTGTTAGTTTATGTGTGTGTGTGTGTTTTTGTTTGTGTGTGTAAGTTTTTTTTTTTTTTAAAGTTTTTGTTTGTGTGTGTAAGTTTTTTGTCGATGTTTTTAGTTTTGTGTGTGTGTGTTTATGTTTTGGTTGTAATTTATTTGTTTGTGTGCATGTATAGCCTTTGCTTGGGTGTTTAAGTTTTTTTGTGTATTTGTAAGTTTTTGTGTGTCTAAGCTTTTGTGTCTGGGTGTAAGTTTTTGTGTGTGTTTGTAAGTTTGTATGTGTTTGTGTGTGTGTGTAAGTTTTTGTGTGTGTGTGTGTGTTTGGTTTTGTGTTTGTGGGTGTGTGTTTTTTTTTTTGTGTGTTAGTTTTTGTGTGTGTGTGTGTGTTTTCGTTTGTGTTTGTTTTATTTTTTTGTTTGTTTGTGTGTGTTTAAGTTTTTGTGAGTGTGTGTGTAAGTTTTTTTGTGTTCGTGTGTAAGTTTTTGTGTGTGTGTTTTTGTGTGTGTGTGTGTGTGTGTGTATGTGTGTGTGTTTGTGGGTGTGTGTAGATGTGTTTTTGTTGGTGTTTTTTTGTGTGTGTGTGTAAGTTTTTTTGTGTGTGTAATTGTTTGAGTGTGTGTGTAAGTGTTAGTGTGTTTGTGTGTGTGTGTGTGTGTGTATGTGTGAGTTTTGTGTGTGTTTTTGTGTGTTTATGTTTTTTGTGTGCTTTTTTGTTTTTTTTTGATTTTATTTGATCTGTGTCATGTTTATGATTTTGTGCTTGTGTGTGTGTAAGTTTTTGTGTGTGTGTAAGTTTTGTCGTGTTTTTGCAAGTTTTAGTTTGTGTGTGTGTGAGTGTATTGTGTGTTTTTGTGTGTTTGTTTGGGTTTTATTTTAATTTTTTTTTTTCTTTTTTTGTGTCGTTTTCTTTTTTAAGTTTTTGTGTGTGTGTGTGTGTGTGTGTAAGTTTTTGTGTGTGTGTAAGTTTCGGCATGTGTTTGTAATTTTTAGTGTGTTTGTGTAATTTTTAAATTGTGTTTTGAAGTTTTTGTGTGTGTGTGTGTAATTTTTAGTGTGTGTGTGTAAGTTTTAGGGTGTGTGTTTGTTAGTTTTTGTGTGTGAGATAAATATTTTGTGAGTGTGTTTAAGTTTTTGTGTGCATTTTATTTTTTATGTGCTTGTTTGTTTTAGTTTTCTTGTGTTAGTTTTTTTTTGTTTGTGTGTATGTGTTTTTTTTTTTTTGTGTGTGCGTTAGTTTTCGTGTGTGTATGTTTGTGTTTGTGTGTGTGTTAGCTTTATTGCATGTGTGTTAGTTTTAGTTTGTGTGTTAGTTTTTGTGTGCATGTAAGTTTTTGTGTGCATGTAAGTTTTTGCGTGTGGGTGTAAGTTTTTGTGTGTGTGTGTGAGTTTCAGTTTATGTGTGTGTAAGATTTTTTGTGTGTTAGTTTTGACGTGTTTGTGTGTAAGATTTAGTGTGTGTGTGTGTGTGTGTAATTTTTTGTGTGCATTTTATGTTTAATGTGATTTTGTTAGTTTGTGTGTGTTTGTTTGTGTGTGTGTTTGGGTGTTTTTGTGGTTTAGTTGTATAGTTTGTTGGGTTTATTTTTAGTTTTTTTTAGTTTTATTTATTTTGTTTGTGATGTAGGGGGGGGTGGGTTGTTTGTTTTTTTGTGTGTGTGTTTTTGTGTGTTTGTTAGTTTTTTTGTGGGTGTAAGTTTGTTGTGTGTGTGTGTAAGTTTTTTTGTGTGTTTGTAAGTTTTGTGGGTGCATTTTGTATTGTGTGTGAATATAATATTGGGAGTTTGTATTTAATTTTTTTCTTTTGCATGTAAGTTTTTGTTTTTTTAAGCCTTTGCTTTTTGGGGCAAGTTTTTTGTGGTCTGTTTCAAGTTTGTGTGTGTTTGTGTGTGTGTGTATTCTTGTTTGGTGTAAAGTTTTTTTTTGTGTGTGTGTGTGTATTTTTGATTATGTGTGTGTGTGTGTGTGTGTGTAATTTTTTATTTGTTTAAGTATTCGTGTGTTCGTTTGTAATTTTTGTGTGTGTGTGTAAGTTTATGTGTGTGTGTGTGTGTGTGTGTAAGTCAATGTTTGTGTGTGTTAGTTTATGTGTGTTTAAGTTTTTTTTTGTGTGTAATTTTTTTTGTGTGTTTTAGTTTTTTTGTGTGTGTTTATGTTTTTGTGTTTGTTTAAGTTTTTTTTGTGTGTGTAAGTTTTTGTGTTTCTGTAAGTTTTTTTGTGTGTGTAGTTTTGTGTGTGTGTGTAATTTTATTTGTGTGTGTATGTTTTTGTTTTTTTGTGTTAGTTTTTGTATTTGTGTGTCATTTTTTTTCTGCGTTTTAGTTTGTGTGTGCGTGTAAGTTTTTGTGTTTGTGTAAGTTTTTGTGTGTGTGTAAGTTTTTGTGTGTAAGTTTTTGTGTGTGTGTAAGTTTTTGTTTGTGTGTGAGTTTTTGTATGTGTGTAAGTTTTTGTGTGTGTTTAAGTTTCTTTGTGTGTTTGTATGTTTTTTTGTTTTTTTAAGTTTCTTGTGTTTGTGTAAGTTATTTTTTGATTTTAAGTTTTTTTTTGTGTTTTTAAGTTTATTTTTGTGTGTGTAAGTTTTTGTGTGGGTGTAAGTTTTTGTGTGTGTGTTAGTTTTTGTGTGTGTGTACTTTTTTGTTTGTGTTTAAGTTTTTTTTGTGTGTTTTTGATTGTGTTGTTGTGTATTTTTTTTTGATCTTGTAAGTTTTTGTGTGTGTGTGTGTGTACTTTTAAGCTTGTGTGTTTTTTTTTTTTTTTTTGTAAGTTTTTTTGTGCGTGTTAGATTATTTGTGTGTGTAAGTTTTTATGTGTGTGTAAGTTTTTGTGTATGTTTTAGTTTTTGTGTGTGTGTGTGTACGCTTTTGTGTGTGTGTGAGTTTTTGTGTGTGTACCCATATCAATTCTATTTTCCTAAAATAATATAAAAATTTCCACTTCAATTCAGATTTTTCTCAAACAGATGAAAGAATTTAAAGTTCTGTTCTAAATTTTTCATAGAAGATAGAAAAGTTCAAGTTCTCTTCTGAATTTTACCAAAGAACATAATTCAATTCTAATTTCTCCAGAGAAAATAAAAAGCTTCCACTTCAGTTTTAAATTCACCAAGACCTGAAAAATTTAAAGTTCACTTCTAAATTTTTCAGTAGAAGATAGGGAAATTTATACTATGATTCTGATTATTTTCCATGAAGATAAAAAATTTCACGTTAATTCTAAATTTTCTTAAATTCAATTCCAACCTTTCTCAAAGAGATAAAAAATTTAAAGTTCTGTTCCAAATATTTTCTCGGAAGAAGAAAAGTTCAACTTCAATTCTGAATTTTCTCAATGAAAATGAAACGAGTTATTGATCAAATCTATTTTCCTAAAATAATATAAAATTTTACACTTCAATTCAGATTTTTCTCAAAGAGATGAAATAATTTAAAATACTGTTCCAAATTTTTCATAGAAGATAGAAAAGTTCAAGTTCTCTTCTGAATTTTACCAAAGAACACAATTCAATTCTAATTTCTCCAGAGAAAATAAAAAGATTCCACAGATTATTTTCCATGAAGATAAAAAGTTTCACTTTAATTCTAAATTTTCTTAAATTCAATTCCGACCTTTCTCAAAGAGATGAAAAAATTTAAAGTTCAGTTCTAAATTTTTCCGTAGAAGATAGGAAAAGTTATACTATGATTGTGATTATTTTCCATGAAGATGAAAAGTTTCACTTTAATTCTAAATTTTCTTAAATTCAGTTCCGACTTTTCACATAGAGATGTAAAAATGTAAAGTTCTGTTCCAAATATTTCATTGAAGATAGGAAAAGTTATACTTTGATCGTGAATATTCAAGTTCTCTTCTTAATTTTACCAAAGAACATAATTCAATTCTAATTTCTCCAAAGAAAATAAAAAGCAAAGTAAACTAGAACTCTAACAAAAAAGCGGCGCATCCCTGCGGCGCATTCCTGCGGCGCCTCCCTGCGGCGCATCCCTGCGGCGCTTTCCTGACCCGCGGCGCATCCTGCGGCGCTTTCCTGGCCCACGGCGCATCCTGGGGGCGCTTCTGTGGGCGGGGGGACCTTTGGGGGCCGGGGGAGGCCCTTGGGGGCGCAGGGAGGGCCTTTGGGGCACAGGGAGGGCCTTTGGGGCACAGGGCGGGCCTTTGGGGGTCGGGGGGGCAGTTGGGGGCCTGGGGGACAGTTGGGGACCGGTGGAGGGCCTTTGGGACCCCGTTGGTCCTTTGGGAGCTCGATGGGCCTTTGGGGGGCCCGGGGGCCCTTTGAGGACCAGAGGAGGGCCTTTGAGGGTCTGAGGAGGGCCTTTGGGGGCGCCGGTGGCTCTATGGGAGCTTGGGGGACCTTTGAGTACCGGGGGCTTCCTTCGGGGTTGGGGTGGGGGATCGGAACCCTTTGGGGTTGGGGTAGAGGACCTCACAACACTGTTCAAATGGAACTTGTGTATTATAACGACCACAGAGTTTCACCCTCATATTCTCTTCTAAAACCTTTCCTAAAATCTCCTTTCAAAATGTCTCTAACTGTTTCGCCGAAATAGTTTCATAGCCTGTCTAAAACAGTTTCACTCAAATAATCCCTAAACGTAATTTCAGCGTGTTCCTTTTGTTTTTTGGCATCTCTGCGCTAATGCATTTCAAATTAATAAGAAACCTGATTCCCGCGCTAAAATAATTCATCGCTAAGATGTTTCTTGGAGAATTGTTTCCATGGCCTTTGGTTATTAATATCCTTTGGAGTTCGACCAAAAGAGTTGTTTCCGAGGCAATGACATTAATGACTTGGATCTATTCCTGGAGAATCGTTTCTAGGCGAAAATTTTTAAAGTCTGACAGATGATGTCATTGGTTGATTGATCTGTCAAGAAAGGGGAATTAATTTGTTGTTTCTAAGGGGACTTATTGATTCACGATAGGTGAATTGAGGTCGACAGCACAGGTGTTCCAAGGTCGATGTTGTTGTTGTTGTAAGTGCACGCTCTCAGCGAATGTCAAGGTCGATGTTGCTGTTGTTGACACACTTTGATTATTTAGGTCATTGACCCAATTAACCACGTGTTCTCCCTAATGACTCTATGCCCATATATGGAGCCCCGTCAGTATTCTATGCCCATATAAGGAGCCCCGTCACGACTGGCACCCCCCCTTCTACTAATATATACCGCCAATTTCGGGATTTTGAAATCCAAGGTGCACGTTTTTGGCCAATTTATGGCAGCTGATTGGGATTTTCCTCTCAGTAGTGCTGAAATTTCCTGGAATGGGGAAATTGTAGAAGATATTAGTCATTCTTAATGCATAATCGACTCAAAACATGGTAGTTTGCGATGTTTTTCCTGCGACTGCTTTACAGTGCCCACAAAAAACAATTTAGGAATGTTTGACTGGTAAGTCCGTTTGTCATTCTTGAATCGCAACCATATTCGACTGCTGTATATTTCGTGGAGTTATTGCGAAGAGTAGCTTGACCCAGTTGAGTACGAATGCAAGGATTGTATTGCTACCTGTGACCACAATGGCAAAAAAGCTCCGCTTTGGTTGGGTTTACATGTAGGCCAGTGTTATCCTTCTTTTTTGAGAATTGTTATCAAATTTTTCCCGATTCTGAGTCTAATTCTAATTTTACCTTCATTTCTCGACTTGATATGATCTTCGATTGTATTACGATTCCAATAATACTTATACCATTTTGTTTGACTGTTTTTTTCTTTCTTTTTAACTTACAGGATTGGTAATAATTACCAGATTTAAGTAGCCACATTTCCTTTTAAAGTTGGTATTAGAATTGATTCTGATTCAATAGTTGACTATTAATCATTTGCTGTTTCCGAATTGAAGGGTTAAAAAGCTTTCTCCAAAGTTAATCACATATCAGGAAGTTGACGTTCGTTTTTATCATTTTTGCTGTTTATTTTTTCAATAATCTTAGTTGCTTCTTGTGCTGAAATGGGATATGGTTCCTGGTTACTATTAACAATCTATATTTTTTCGGTCTTTATTGTGTCCAACCTCTGTAATTGATTTCAAGTATAGTTTGATCATGGTTGCAGTGGTAGCTACAATCTAGTAAAGAACGAATCACGCCCCATAGTAACAAAAAGTTTGAAAATGAGTTAAGAAAAAACTTTTTGTTAGAAAAAATGGCCCCTTGTAGCTGATTCAGGAATGGTAACTATTGTTTCGATTGATCTTAGTAGTAAAGATATTTTGAAAACATTTGCAGGAATTTTAAAAAGAGTCTGAAACCCGTATAAAATGGCGTCGGAGCAAAACTAAAAGTACACCATTGGAATTGCTATTGTTGAAATTCCTGTACAGGAAACTTACATCCCCCACCTTGAACAACAAGTAAAATCACTTTTTTACATGGATAGCAATGATATGTCCTCTTTTTTCTGATATTTTTCTTCGCCTCTAGTGGAGCACTGGAACATCATAGAGAGCTTTTTAAGGGCTGATTTAAAAGCTCATTTTTATATTTACTTGTTTTTCATAACGTTGGTTTGATAACACCATCGTAAAGTGCCACATGGTACCTGAAAATCGCCCTTTGGGTGCCATATCCGTAATGAAAAGGTTCCTAAGAATGGAAAGAGTACTATGATAATCTCCATGGTTTAAAACTCTAATTCTGAGGTGTATAATCCCTCCTCTTTAATATTCTCTCCACCCAGTCCTCCTTAATATTACTCAAAGATCCTCTGCTGACTAGCATAACTAGAAGGCTAATGTAGCATGATGGAGAGCTTTTTAAGGCTATTTTAAAAGCTACGTTGTATACATAATATGTATATCTAATTTTTATATCTAATTCGATTTCTACGAAGTCGACTTGGAAACGCCATCATGAAGTACCATATGAGACAAAAAAAAAATCACTTTGGGTTTTCGGAAAAACTAACGCCTTACTGAAAACTTAGCTTTCTTGAGTGTTTTAGTTAAGATCGTATCGTAAAATTTATTGATTTTATGGCAGGTAAAAGATTATAGAGAGCCATGTAAAATATTCTATTATTTTCTGCAGGCCACTTGTAGTTTTTGTTGTGTGTGTAAGTTTTTGTGTGTGTGTAAGTTGTAAGTTGGATGTATTGAATGTATCTCATTTGTTTCAAAATATTGTATATTTGAAAAAATCATGTATTTTTTCTCTAGTAGACCCATATGTCCTTAGCCCTACTCCTCTTTGTGGTAGTTTTTCCTCGTTTTGAGTTTGACGTGGTTATCCCTTGTAATTTCAGTTTTTTTTTGAATTCATTTATTTTATGTTGGTAGTTCTGGTTCTAGGCGTTTTTCTAAAGGTTTTAAAGGTTTTTCTTGTTTCTATTTCTGTTTTTTTTTTCGGATTTGTGCTTTCAGTAAAGCGCTAGTTTTTCAGAATTCTACAAATGTAGGGAAATATCATGAACCAGTTAGTTTGAAACGGTTTTAAAAATATGTTGGATAAACCGCGAAGCAGTATTTGTTTTTCGTTTCATGTTTCAGCTTCTCTCTGTACTTTCATCTGAAATACTTTTTTTTTTGTAAAATTAGTTTCATTATAAGCCTAAATTAGAATGCCATTGGGGGCGAGGCAACTTTTTCTTCAAGGACGAACAATTTGTAAAAGGACCCGTAAAATAATATTTTTTATTCTTAGATATTCCGGAACATCGCCTAAACCAGTCGCCACTGATCTCCAGCTACCTTCCGTTAGGTAGATACGACTGTGTATGTTTTGCAATTTTCTTAGTAGAGAACAGCTTCTTTCGGCCGTAGTGGTAGAAGAAACTGGTAAAAGAGCGAAAATTTTTAATAGTAGAAGAAGACAAAGAAGGATTATTGACAAAACATATAAACAAAAATAACTGCTACTTCACCTAAAAAGCAAAGCTTGTCCGTGGGGGAGGTAGAGAAAACAAAATCCTGAAAACAAAAAGAGCACATGGCCACCGACACCACTAATACCATCACACTAAATAATAAACACAAAAGAATATCATATATTATACGTTTCCTCCGAGAAGAACATATCAAAAAAGCCCCCACAATAAATAAATCGATCAATCAAAACTCGTATTCAGCAAAAAGCAGTTCCTTAATGGTTTTTCTAAATATATTGGGGTCTCCAATAATCTTAATATTACTAGTTAAACTGTTCCATTTCCGTGTACCTCTATAAAAAACAGAAAAACATAAACGGGAAGAAATACCTCTAGGTACATAGAAGTCAACACTACCCCTTGTATCGTGAGAATGAACAGTAAACCTAATGGACAATAAATCACCAAAACAACAAGGCTGAATATCCTGCAGGAGTCCGAAAATAAACCACAATACGTAGAATTCTCGAAGGCCTGCAGCCGGCAAAATGTTCAAAGTTGGGTAAATTTCTCGAACAGACTTACGTGGAGTTATGCCGGCTAAAATCCTTACTGCATGATTTTGTAAAACTCTTATTGGTTTTAGGATAGAAGAAAAACTAGAGAGCCATATACCAGACAATAAAGTATATACGGGTATATTAAAGAAAAATAAAGATGGCAAAGGACAGATTTAGGAAAACAATGTTTGAGTTTCTTCATTATAACTTGATTTCTTGCCAGAATTTTGCCAGTTAAAGTTACATGTTTCTTAAAAGATAGAGCCGTCTATTACAATCCCAAGGTATTTCAAAGACGCAGTCCGTTTTATAACATCACTGGACATATTTAATTCCTTGACCCATGGGTAAAAGTTTGGTGATCACGAGAAAATAATGAAGTTAGACATAGCCATGTCAATCCTTAGTTTATTTACCCTCAGCCATGCTACAATTCTATTAACTGATTCCTTCATGGAAATCTGCACCAGCTCTGCTGTCTTAGCTGTGCTAATGGCTGTTGTGTCATCAGCAAAAAGTGAAACTGTTTCATTATTCGGGTTTACCATTAGGTCATTTATTCTATAGCAAGATTTATTTAGACAATTTGGTGGATCATTAAAAAATATCAAGAATAATATAGGACCAAGAACTGATCCTTACGGAACACCTATTTCAATACGCTTTTTTCCTGAAGAATAATTATTTAGTTGGACATACTGATAACGATTACTTAAAAACTTCTTAAAAAATTTAAAGATTTTCCCCTCAAACCATACACATCACACTTCTTAAGGAGAGTTCATGATCCACAGTGCCGAAGGCTTTCATCAGGTCTAAGCATACAGCACCTACTTTAAAACCTTTATCTAATAAATCATTAATAATAGTTGTCAAAAAACACTCATTGATTAATCCACATAGAACTTCAGATATAACAGGGAAAATAAATTTAAGCGTTTTTAAAATAATGTGATCGCTACCAGATGAATTACTACGCAACCCGTAAACAATCTTTTTAATTTCATCCGCTGTTACAAGTCTAAGGCGAAGAAATACATCAATCGGGTCCCTCAGTACAATTCTTGTAGGGATATTTATACAAGGATGAAACCCATTAGATAGACTTCTATTTAGTGCTAGCAGATGACTGATCTATAAGGTCAATATTAAAGTCACCCATAATAAAACATGGCATAGAGTTAATCGTGAATTTCATTAATTGTTCTTCAAATAGGTCCATAAAGTCATGGAACAGGCTCTGTGGACGTCTATATACTAGAACAGTAAAAAAGCTCAAATTCTCTCTAATAACATGCAGAACAAAACACTCGCAAACTTTCTCTATATACTGTAAGATCTTCTCTTATTGAAGCCTTATACTCAGCCTCAATATAAGCTGCTAGGCCTCCGTGTTGGTAATGCTCTCGATTCCTTACGTATATTTGTAATCCGGGATACCTAATTGTAGATATAATTGTAACCAGGGATACCTAGTAATTGCGAGTTATTATCTTTTAACCACATTTCAGAGCGATCCCCTGAAAGCCATTTGTATTTATTAGTTCCGATAAAAATTATGCACAAAATTCAGTCCCTGGCAATTCAAATGAAAAATATTAAGCCCAAAGTGGCCCTTATCACAATACAAGGGTAATGTATCCTCCTTAAAAATATACATTGAAGGTTCATTTTTGAAAATTTCTAGACCTAAAAATATCTAGACCTAGATAAATACAAAATATATATATATATATATATATATATATATATATATATATATATATATATATATATATATATATATATATATATATATATATATATATATATATATATATATATATATATATATATATATATATATATATATATATATATATATATATATATATATATATATATATATATGTATGTATATATATATATATACATATATTCCGTCAAAACGGACATACAATTAAAAAAAATATATTGATGAAAGCTTCATGACACAAAGCAGAACCATTCAAAAAGACATCAACCTGCTACCACCCACTCAAAGAATTGGCTCATTAACAAAAATTTTTAATTCTTTAGCCACAAATAAAAAGCAGCATTAACCCAAACATTTCAAATTCATCTTTATCAACTTTTCTGTATCTATTTGATTAAATCAAGTGAAAAAGAGAATATAATTAATCAATAAGTAAACTAAACACTTTCAATAAAACACTCATTTCTTAGTACATCTGGAAGCTTTGGAGGGGGAGGCTTATTTGGTAGTTCTTCAATCCATTCGTCACACGTAAACTTTACTTTCATACCAACCGGGCGTTCAAACTGAAGATATGGTTGAACTGTGTTTAATACCCATGAAATGATATCCATCGATTTAAGACACAATTTTTTTTTCATATAATATTTTTCTTGCCTCTCTCACAGAAAATGGGGCGTAGTTACATATTATGCGTAGTAAATGGATATATTTAAATTTTCAATTGACCAAAATTGTTACCCTGATTGCGAACGTTGTCCACCAGTCTCGTTTGCGTAGCCTTCAAGTATTGCTATTTTGGCCATCTATCTCAAATTTGAACCATCAATTTACAATTTGAGACCGTCTGTCTCAAATTTCAACCAATAATAGCGTGGAATTATCATTTTGATAGGGGAAGAAGGGGTGGTATTGACTGTCAGTGGGGCTTTGACTAAGAGGCAGAAAATACCTCTTTCTCTTATAGTAACATACATCAGTGAAAGACGTCTGTGATTATTGGAAAGAGATGTCCTGCGATCAGGTTCATCCAATCAAAGACTATCCACGCTAGTGCGCAAGCGGACTGGTCCAAAATAGCGATGCTGGGGAGTTATGTTTTTAAAATGACCGTGATGCGTGTGGACTACGTCCGTCACCCTGGTCACACCAGAGAAGTGTTTCAGTGTGGTGTTGGTATTTTGGGGAAAGAAACGAAGGAACTGACAAAAACGTTCCTACAAGGAGAGTTATATTGTGGTTAGAGCAATGTTTAGTTTTACCGATTAGAAAATGCTGATTTTTTTATTTTAGTTGACGAGTGCCATTGAAGTATTGAAAAAACAAGTAACTGAAAAGGGGCAAGAAATAAATGAGTACAAAGAGAAGCACAATATCAAGATCAAAGGTGTTGATGACATACCACAGGAAAAGAAAGAATCTCGTGCGACTCAAGGTGTTTTGGTACAATCCAAGTCTTAAATGCAAATTTTGTACTTTCGTTTTATAAAGATTCGCTCTTTGCACGTTAAGGAGTTTGTCTCTTTTCTTTAGATGGCTTAGGATACTTCTGAATTCCCATCAGAATCGCTCGTAATAGAAAGATAAACTAATTGTCCAGCAAACTTAACCTGAGCGTGGTAAATGCCTCTCCAAATTCCGCTTACTCTTGACAATGAGCCATATTACAAATTCTAAGGATTGCCAGTTCACATTTCTAAAAGAAGCATCGTTTGAATTTCCCCTTACAATATTATTGTCTCTCTTGTGCCATAACTTGAATTTTGTTGAAAACAAATTGCTTAGTATGATCATGGCTAATAGATACTGTATATAAAGTTTCAAAGAAAGAACAGTATGGTTATAGGAAAGGAAGTGCAGGCGTATGCCTGACTTCACGCTTCAGTTTAGTAATCAAGAAATGCTGATTATCATACGTCTTTAGTCCTTAGTTTGTAAATTATGAACGGGCATTTCATTCAGCCAATAAAAAAGCTCTAGTGAAGGTCTTATCCTTGTGTGGTTTACCAAATAAGTAGCTTAAAGTGACTGCGAGAGGAAAATATTGCTGCAGTAAAGGTAGGAAGCAATAATAGCAGCTGACTTGTAGTGAAATAGATTTGTATTTTATCCTAGTTTATGTGACTTTTCTTTCAAGGGAAACAGCGAAGGCTTATAGTAAAACTTGGAAATAAATAAGAAGGCAAAACTCTCGTTCCTACACTTACGTTATACAGATAAACTGATCGTCCTCGGTAACTATTTTAGCAAAATGAATTTTTGGGGGCTGTAAGGATTCAGAGTGCAAGAACAGGATTGAAGATTAATGGTAAAAAGAAATAAATCAAGAATTAATGAGGATGAAGAGATCATGTTAGCTACCAAGGAAATTAACCAAGTCAAGGGCTTCACATACCTAGGGACCAATATTAGTAATCATGATGGATGAGTAAAGATAGGAATGGTAGAAAAGCCAAGGCGCAAGTTTGCAGTTGAAAGAGTTTGGTAGAAATCAGAGGTAAGTCTTGGAGCTGAGATTAGGGTACTAGGAACCACAGTATTAAATTTTATCGAGTATTGCTCTGAAAAATGGATATTTTGAAAGGCCGAGGAAGATATGCTAGGTGTAATCAAAACTGAATTTGACCAACAGACAGAATTTTGACAGCAAAAATGGATAGGAATAAATAGGTGTCTGGAACAGTTTGCATAACGAATACGAAGACTTGCACAATGCAGAATTGTCGGCACAGTTGCCTGTTCCATCAACGTGATAATGGGAAATTGCTTCCTCGGCTTCTATTTCAGTTAAAACTGTGAAGCCCACTTAAGCACAATTATGAAAATAAGCATCTTTTTACCTAAGGGCTACCCGCAGATATACTTCGAGGTTTCAACCCGTCGTGTAAACTGTCGATAAAATTTTTAAAATCAATTCTGTCACTGTTAAAGAAAAACAAAGGTCAAGCTAAAAATCACCTTTTGGGATGTAAAGTTAGGGTGTCCGTTAATTCCTTTACCTGAGGAATTCCCACTGACCATTCCACGGCTTACGAATTCCAATACGCCAGGAAATAAAATAAAATAATATATATGGCATATAGTGTCTTTATATGTATATGGCATCTGGTGCCACAAGAATGTACGTAGAAGTTTGCTCCCCCTCCCCTCCTCCCGGAACAAAATCATCCTCCATGGTGCGCTTTGAAACGCAGGGAGGCTACACAAATGGTTAAAAAAAGGAACAAATATTCTGGGAGGTATCATTTCCACAATGTTTATTTAAAACAACAATCTAGATCCCAAAGCATTTTTCCAGCCATTAATGGCTATCTATTCATAAGTTTGTATACCCATGTCATTACTGAATCCTACCGCCATGATTTGTTATATTATTTATAAATTCATACTAGCTGAAACCAGTGTTATGTTGTTCCCAAAAAAACTTTGATTGTTGGCTATTCTTTGTTTCTGCGGTTTTTAAAAAGAAATAGGAAATAGAATATGCAGAAAAAGTTAGTGTTAAAGCAGTACAAAAGGAGAAAAGCTCGGTTAAGAATCGACCATTTTTTTATTGGCACAGCAAAAATAGGTGTTTTATCCTCTTTTGATATCCAGGGTCCGAAATATCTGTATAAAGTCCCAAATGATTTACAAAGTATTGTTAATCTTAAAACTTTCAAAAAGAATATAAAAAGCATGTTTTATGCTAATTATGGTTGTCAGTTGCTCTCTAGATTTTCTTTTTTTTGGATAGTTTTTGCTCAGTTGTATTTTGTGTAAGTGTGTTTATTATTTTCTACTTGCGGAGATATAAAATTATCACGTTAAGTTAGGATTTTAACAGTTGTATAAATCTGTATGTTCTCTCTTTTTTTGCTTCTGTTCATTTTACGCTGAATATTTTTGTTTATTTTACCAACGTGGGCTCCTCAGAGCTTAATGGCCAAAACCTTTTTCGTACATTTTGTTCCTCAGATTTTTTTTTCGAAGAAATTGAATTGAAGTAGGAGCCAGCCCATACGATATCCTGTAATGCCTTACAAAAACAGCCAAAATCAGCACAATTCCTAAGAAAACAGCTGTTTCTGGTGTTCCGATAAGAAAGTATGGGAGGTAGCAAAATTCCTTTAAAAACAATAATCCAGATAAAATGAGAATTTGGCAATAAAATAAGAATGTTGTAATCAAAGTAGAGCAGATAGGAATGACACCTATCTGTTCATGCTAAATAGCACGTTGTTTTCTGAAAAGAAAATCCAATTTGTACATGAGATCGATTGAGGAACATTTTGGTCGGCAGTCCATTTTGTTGTCTCTTGGTCATCTTTGGTATTAAATGGCAAACTCTGTTTTCCGGCCACATCAGGTCGAAAACAGAGCTGCATCCTTGCTAATTATATTCTATTTCTTAGCATTTGGGTAAAGATAGGGTTAACTCGTGTACATTTTTAACGTAAAACTGAAAACTTTCGTACCGTCGACAAGAAAGTGAAAGACTGGACCGGTTTCCAAATGAGGTATGCTTATCTTTATTTTATTATGCTTTATTTTATTTTACTTGGATTAAAGAAAAACCATGTTTTTCTTCTATTCATGTTTTAAGTGGATTGTAGACAAAAAATAATGTTCTCTCCCTATAGTAAAGGCTGTTGATCCATATTTTTAGCAAAATAATCCAAATTGATGCATCGCGACCAGTCTTTTATTTTTCACTAGGGTCTATTACAAAAATTATATAACCAAGTCGCCTTGTGAAAGCAAAGCAACTGGTCGCCTTGCTTTCACAAGGCGTAACCGCGCTTGTGAATTAAAAAAGTGCGTAACCGCACTTTTTAAAATTCCGAGAGAAACGCAATTGAAAAAATCCGTTTTTGTGGAGCTGAACGTATGGTGGATAGAAAAACGGATGAAACACCAATTTAAAGACGCTAGTAAGGGAAACATCTTGGTAGAATTCTGTTCCTGTTGGATGAGATTTACTAGGTCAAAATGTCGAACAAAAAACAGATACGACAAATAAGCCCGCCCTTTTTTGCTGCTAAAGTAGTTACGACAAAAGTGCAGAGTGCTTTGGTTCCTTTTCCATTTTGTTACGACAATTTTTCATCAATATTTTCTCAGGAATAGCCAAGGCTTATCTTAAGGCTCAGACGTGGCGTTTCTACCGTTTTGTACTACTTTGGTCGTTTAAAATGAATTTAATACAAAGTGATTATAATACAACTTCAGAAATTTTGACTATTTAGTAAAAAAAAGCAAGGTAGCTTATTGGGTCTTTACTGACTGCTTTTCCCCTTTCTTATATTTTGTAATGGGGGGAGGGGGTTGCAATTTCTTCTGGGAATGCTCTTTGTTCTACACTGGATGAGGAGTAGCTGTCCTGATTCATACTTGCTAAAACAAAGTTGTCGTACTCCACATTTGGAGGAGGTATAAACCTTTAGGTTAATTGCACATGTTTGATTTTTCAATATGAATAACAGGTTTGAAATCCGACAGCTTTGGGATAACAATAAACTCAACCACCCTTGCCTTAATTTTACCCTCCAAGGCAATGTTTATTTCAGAGACTGATTCGTCAGAAAACGACAGTTTGTAACCGACTCTTTTTGAGTAGTCTTGCTTAAACTAAAGTTGTTTAACTTTGGAAAATGGATCATTAGCGTATTCATAGATATTGGAGGTCTGCTGAATATCCAGCACTTTGTTCATTTGATGTCGTAACTGACTGGAGGCTAATCCCCCCCGTCAGTTACGACAATTTCCGCTTTCACAAAAGTGAAAACATGCACTTACGACAGAGTTGAATTTTTGATTTACTCAGCTGGGAGGCATCGTACAACCAAAGGAACTACACCATTAGAAAGCTCGTATAAAAAAAAAACTCTGGTAGGGTCCGTAACTCAATTTTAACTAGGGGTGTCAGTTACGACATTCTTGCTTTCACAAGGTGAAATCTGTACGGGTTTTAGGATCAGTGCGTACTTGCTGGAAGAAATGTCACCAAGACGTAAAAGACTGCAATGTTCTGAATCTAGGATTCTTTTATTTTTTCCGAACAAGGTAGGGGAATGGGAAATTCTGTACATATTAAGCTTTGTGTTAAACGGTTAAACCACAGTCTATATAATTAGTATATTCTGTCTACTGTGGGTTAAACATTGTGCGCATTTCAGTGTTAAGAATGCGTTTTGTATTTTTAATTGTAAAATTGTTGGCATTTTATCCAGAGGAATCTTTAATTTGCTGAACTCTGTTAAATTATGAATTTTAGATATAAGTAAATTTCTGTGGTAGAAAGAAGATATAGATTTGAGTTTAGCCCGTCAAAAATTCTAATTCCACATGCATTTATGCAAAGGAAGATTTTACTGGAGACACACTTTAATAGCAGGCATAATATACCGCTGAAATACAAATCCTCTTGTCCAAAAACGAAAAGATATTTTACGCACTTATTTCGAAAATGGCAAACTTTCCTTTAGGGCAGCGTTTTCTAAACTAGGAGGCGCCCCTCCCCAGAGAGGCACGAATATTATCCAGGATTGACAAAAATCATATGAAATTAAAATTGCGCTGTCACGCAAAATATCTTGACCGTTTCTTGACTGACGGGATTTACAGGCCCAAGCTGAACAAAAGCGAGGTTCGCAGTTTCAACGTAAAGTTAGCAAGATTTTACAGATTCTGTTGTATACTCCGTTCAAGGACGATCAATTAGACGATCGTCTGATACCATCTTTGCGATCAATTAGTTTCTTAGATACGCACTATAAAATTCTCCTTGCAAGTAGAAGAAGGAACTGATATAGCTGATACCGCATATCTTATTATATATCTTCTATATGTTGAAGAGAATAATATAACTGAAGATATTTTTTTTTTTGCAAACTCATTCCTGGAAAAGCCAATGCCAGTAGAATTTTTAATATAATTGACACTTTTTGTTAATGAGAAAGGCATATTGTGGAATGATTGCGTTTGGTTTTATACAGACGTTGCAAAGTCAATGTCAGGACACAAAACTGGCCTTCTAGCACTAGTTAAAATGAAAAGGCCTGATGTACTTCCGACGTAATGAATGCTCTCTCGTATCGAAAAATATGAGTGAGGAACTTAAAGACGTTTTTACAAAAGTAACAAAAATTATAAACTATATAAAAAACAATCCATTATTGCAATTTTTATCAAAGAAAATCAAAAGCGGGACACAAAAAATGGTACTTACGCATTGTATGAGCCCTTCTAAAAAGTCAAGTTTGGTTAATGCTAATAAAACAAAATAAAATAAGATGAATGTATAATAGTTTATAAACAAACTTGGGCTATATATTTGCCCATTAGGGGGGGGGGGTAAAGCATAGCATATATTAAATACGTAACCGAACCTAACCTAGTTACCTTCCCCCCTAAACCCAGGAAAACAACAGTTTAAATATCGTAAACGCAATGAAAACCACGCTTTGCATTCCATTACTCTATAGCGGTCTCTTGAATTAACCCGTCTGGTGGGTTGTTCGTGACTAGTTTCCTTGTAAAGGCCCATATAATGCGTAAGTACCCAAAAAACATGTTTAGGGATGGTAATTTAATTATTACACTGACCTGTTTGATGGGAACCTTAGCAAAATTTAGTGTTTTTAATGAAACGATGTAAGCGTCAAAAATGCATTTATTAACTAAAAAACCTTATGTGAAAGCATTCATAAAAATGGAGTTATGGAAGGCAATTCGGAAAAGAACGAGTTTGACGTGCTTCTACTTCTAAATTTAATCGCCCAAGATAACATAGAAACAAACAAAAATCCATTTGTTGAACACTTGAATGGTTTACCAATTCACTTCTCGAATTATTTTGATGTTCTTGATTCTACATAATATGCATGGATAGAGAATTCATTTATCGATGAAAAAATGACGAATTTGAATTAACAAGTAATGAGAAAGAAAGCTTGATTGAGTTATCCAGTGATACTTATTTAAAACAAAAATTTCAGAATGCATCTATACTTCAATTTTGACTAGATATTAAGAATCAATATAATATTTTGGAAAGTAAAGCGTTAAAAGTATTAATGGCGTTCGTAAATTCTTCTTTTTACGAAACATGATTTTCTGCATTAGCTAAAATGAAATCGAAACATCGTGTTCGTTTGGTTGTAGAAAAGGAGCTTCGGGTTGGCATCTCATCATTGACACCGGGATTTGATAAACTGCGCCAAAAGGCAAACACATCCATCTCATTAAAAAAAATAGCAATATAAACTCTTTTTTCGTCTTATTTGTAAGAGTTAGTCTTAATAAATTTTGTAGTACTAAAAATATTATTTTATGAAATGGAAGGGAGGCACCATACGATCAATTATTTTTAAGGGAGTCGTGGTAAAATAAAGTTTGGAAAGCACTATTCTACGGGATCTGTCAACTGGTTGCATTTCCATAAACATATTCCTTTACTGCAGCTTAGCAAATGGGCCATGGTGGGAATAAATATTATATCGAACTTCTTTTCAGTAAACTGGAACGGTAAAGTCAAAATTTAAACGCTGTGAAAAAGTTAACTGGGAGGTTTTTCTTTTGTATACGAATACAAACTCTGGTATAGTTCGTGGGCTCAGTTCCCACTGACTGTGATTTTATTTATCCCTTTTTCTTTTAATCTTTTATCACTTGAATTCTCAAACACACTGCTCCTGCGATAAGTTTTTAGCCTTATAATTGATATCCAGCTAAATTATGAATAAGTTACCGTGAATGTCCAAAATTGGTGAATGTTGACATTCACCGGTGAACGTCGGAAAAACTTTTTTTTTTCTCCTTGTATTTAGTCAGCGTTGCCAGTCAGCTTTTTTTAGTTTTATGCAATGTTTGATGGTGACAGGTTAGGTTAGGTTTTTAACCCATCTCTTGAGATTTATAACCTAGCCCAATTTTAACTTTTGCCATCAAAACTTGCATAAGACTAAAAAAACTGATTCGTAAAGCTAATTGAATCCAAGCAGAGAAAAAGGAATTTCGGACATTCACCGTTGAATGTCGGCATTAACCAGATTTTGGACATTCACAGTAACGAATATATCAAATATGTCTTTCCGTTTTGGGTACGACAACGTGTGAACAGTCTTTGTGGATCGTGCACGAAGAACTACGCAAAATGAGAGCAGAATTAATTCAAAGACTAAGGTTTTTGAAACTCCCACTTTTATTTATCTTATAAATTTGTGTCCGTAATTAGCGAGTGTCTTCTTCCGCTGTAAATCCGGTTTAGATCATAAGACTTGTAAGTGGCATAAACATGGAACAGTGATTTCTTGGAATAATAAGAAGGGCATGTGCACTTTTACCTTTGAACGGCTGTGATTTTATACGACACACTGCGCCGTTTCCTGCAAGGTGAGTTACGCCCACTTGTTTTAGTTAATTCCTAATTTTTTTTTTTTTTTTACAATAAATCAAAATAATTCCCTGCATACAAAAAAAAAAGATTTAGGATTTTAAATTCTCGTAAATCATGTGACTGGAAAATTACGTTGTTAGATAATTGATAGATCAACTGATAAGTTCTATTATAAGTTTTCTTTCAACTTTCCATGTTTAGTCCGTCTTTGGATTCTCTTTCAAAATGATGAGGTAGGATAGTATATTTTTCTATTAGTATAGCATTAAAAGATAAACTTTATAATGTCAGAAGTCTTTTGCTTAATGTAACTTTTTCCTTGGTTCAAGTCCACAGGGATCATCCCAAACCAAATACCATCAAGGTATACGAGTAAGCTTTCGCTGAGTTAAGAGGATTTCATGGAAGTTTCTTTTGGATCTATTCTCTGGTTCCATAGTTTATTTATCCTTAGAACAATATAGACAGGTGACATTGAAGCTGTAAAAAAGGATCATCAAACTTAGACATCCACTCGTTATTGATAATATTTACCTGCAAAACAGATTATAAATAGTGGTTAGTTTTTCAGGGTATACAATTTTTCGGGAACACGCAAGAAAAACAACTCAAAAACATTTAGATATTTTTCTAAAGGCGACTAATGATAAGCTAATTGGTTTTTTTCCCAATATGCATAGATAAACACCTTGAACATTAGAAAAATCCGTACTGGGTACAATTCCTTATTAAAAAAAAAGAAAAAAAAAGATAAGCTGGATTGAAACATTTCGGAATACAAAAAATGAGATAATTTAAAATAAGAACACTAGCGTATTTATCCTTTGAAATGTACAGATATAACGGAGTGACAGAGATAAGGTCAGGAGAGAGGGAGTTAGAGACAAGAAGAAGAAGAGAGAGAGAAGTTTCCGGAAGTAAAAACCAACTGTGAGATCTCGAATTTAGCAGAGGCATTGATATATTAAATACCCCCGGAACACTGTGGCATTAGTTTGAGACTAACAAGGGATGTTTGAACTTCTGAACTATTTGATTAGATGAAGTGAGTGAATTTAAACCCGACAGATTTCTGATGGGGACTAAGTTAAATGTGCTTCACATACAAACTCATAAGTTGGGAAGGCTAGAGGTAGTCTAAGCGTGGTTAATTTATTGTATGGAGTCAAACTATTTAATGGGAAATGAATGAATTGTCCAATATGTTTCTAACTTACCAACGGTATGGGTATGGGGTATTTAATAAAATGGTGTTTTACGAGCTTATTGCCAGAGTATGAAAGACATATGTCCCTCAGTATCTAAATAAGAGTAAAAAAGGAAGAGTAAAATTATGTCACCTCGTTTTGATGAGATACTACTGTAGGATTATGTGCCAAGTTGGGCAACTGTATAGCTCAGCTCATTTCTGGAATTAGATATAACTACAGCCAAGGCCGTATCTTGGGGGGAGGGAGTTTGATCCCCCCCCCTCACTCCCGAAATTTTTTTCTGACTCGTAAAAATGTAACAAAAATGAATGTAAACAAATTTTTGATGTGAATTTAAAGTTTTTTTTAAAAATGCCTCCGAAAAATCATTTTGGAGCCCCCCCCCCTCCCCACCGAAAAAAAATCCTTAATACGACCACGACTAAAGCTAGAGTTTTATCACTTGAAAGTAAGGAGTAGTGTTAGAACTTTAAACAAAAATAAACTTTTGTGTACGCAGGGCTGTCTCCCCCTTAAATACACTCTTTGCTTTATAGTTTGACTATTGCTTTCTATCAAGTATTTTAGAATTCAATAAATATAGACAGGGGGTAATAGAAAATGCTTTTACCTTTTAACATGTTTCAAGGTCGACAGTTTACTATCTGAAGAAGATAAAACCGAAATAATTTTTTTTCATCATTGAAAAATACTTTTTATGACGCTTCTCCTGTGTTCAAACATCCATTCTTAAAACATTGAGATACAAAAGTCAAAATTTCGCACGAAGGATGGGGTTTGAGGGGTGGCAGACTCCACAGATATATAATAATTATTGTTCGTTCGAGTTTCGATATTGACCTTTACTTCCATCGACAAAAAACTTTTTAAAATAAAATTTCTATTGGTGTTTGTTTAGCAAATTAAATCTGAGGTATACTAACTATAAGCGGACCTGCTGGGTCATTCAGACCCTTGTCCTTGATAAGAAGGACCTCTCATGGACCTCGCTTTAAGTTGCGCTTTTTGGAGCATCAGTTTCCCGACCCCCCCCCCCCGTTCACAAACACACGAAAATATCTACTCCCCTAACTAATAAGACGAAATGAAAATAAAGAGAAACGGGTAGGATATTTCAAATAAGACAGTGGAAAAAATAAAACTAGTAATAATAGAATTCCTAATATTTTGGCTTCATATCCGGAAACCTTATCAACGAAAAAAAAATTAAAATAAGCTAAACAAAACACAAAGAAAAGGAAAAAAACTAAGCAAACTCACAAACGATAAAAACGCATCTTAATAATGTCCAATACGAAAATGTTCATCCTGCAATAGCACCACAACAAACACAAGAATAGGGAAAGAGGTACCATTTTGCTTGCTGCCATAGCAATTTCTACATTATTCTATAGAAGCTCTACACCTTTTCAAAGAGATTCAGAGCTCCCTCACATAATGGAATTTGAGGGTCGATAAAGTGAAATTATGTCACTATTCTAGTTTTTTTTCTAAACCAGTATTGCCTATAACTTAATAAAGGGTTAAGGGGATTCGCAATTACGAGTGAAGATAGTACGAATTGCTTGTGAAAAACCCCGGATGAATTAGTTGAAAATAAAGTTTTAACAAGAAATGTCTGAAAAGTAACGATAGAATGACATTGTGACTTGACCTTGCTTTACTTCTCCGATTTGGTCTGTATAATACACAAGTAACGCTTGAAAAGTATTGTCAATTTAAAATCGGATCTAACGTTCCCTTCGTTCTCCCATTTCTGAGGGCAGGGGAGGGTCGGAGAGGGGGAGGGGGAGTCAATTATGGATGTAAATCTAAAAAATACTCAGAATCAAAAATAAATGAGATCTGCCTCAAGGGGAAAGCTCAGTAGCCCTTCGTTCCCCCATTTCTGTGGGCAGGGGAGGGGGAGGGGGAAACAATGTCTCAGGGAAAAAAAAAAATACTCAGAATCGAAAAAAAAAACGAGATATGCAGCCAGGTGCAGGCTCAGAGGCCCGTCAGTCCCTCCTTTCTGAAGGCAGGGGAGGGGGCGATCTGCCTCAAGGGGAAGGCTCAGAGGCCCTTTGTTCCTCCATTTCTGAGGGGCATGAGAGGGCGGGCGTCAATTTTGGAGGGAAAACCAAAAATACTCAGAATCGAAAATAAACGGGAATCTGCCTCAAGGGGAAGGCTCAGAGGCCCTTCGTTCCCCATTTTCGGCGAGCAGGGGCGGGGGGGAGGTCAAGTTGGGAGGGAAAACCAAAAATACTCAGAATCGAAAATAAATTAGATCTGCCCCAAGGGGAAGGCTCAGAGGCCCATTTGTTCCCGCATTTCTGAGAGCAGGGGAGGGGGAGGGGGGAGTCAATTTTGGAGGGAAAACCAAAAATACTCAGAATAGAAAATAAATGAGATCTGCCTCATGGGGACGGCTCAGAGTCCCTTCGTGCCCCCATTTCGGCGTGCAGGGGAGGGGGTGGAGTCAATTATGTAGGGAAAACCAAAAATACTCAGAATCGAAAAAAAATTGGATCTGCCACAAGGGGAAGGCTCAGAGGCCCATTCGTTCCCCCATTTCTGAGAGCAGGGGAGGGGAGGGAGGAGTCAATTTTGGAGGGAAAACCAAAAAATACTCAGAATTGAAAATAAATGAGATCTGCCTCAAGGGGAAGGCTCAGAGGCTCTTCGTTCCCCCATTTCTGAAGGCATGGGAGGGGGAAGGGGAGTCAATTTTGGAGGGAAAACCAAAAATACTCAGAATCGAAAATAAATGAGATCTGCCTCAAGGGGAAGGCTCAGAGGCCCTTCGTTCCCCCCATTTCTGCGGGCAGGGGAGGGGGAGGGGGGAGTCAATTTTGGAGGGAAAACCAAAAATACTCAGAATCGAAAATAAATGAGATGTAAGAAATGTCCTTCTAATTTTAGATTTAATATCAAGTTGCTATGAATTTGGTCGAATCCGGCTTAAGCCAATGTTCTTTCAGAGTATATTTCTGATGAACTAATTTTGTAACCCTCTCTCTTTTTAAGACAGTTTCCTTATTTTGCAATACACCCTTTCTTAGAAGGTTTGAATTTAGATACGTTTGTTGACAGAACATATCCTTTTATATAGCATGAGATTGACCATAGAATGAGTTGGGTTTTTGGCTTTGCGCAAGCTTTTCGTATGCATGCAGAATGTAAGTCTAATATGTTCCTTGCTCTTTCTTAATTTTATTATGTTAAAATCTTAGTAAATGGATATATATATGTATACATATATATCCCATTCTTTAATATTATTATTAAATTCCTTTAAGCAGGAACATATTAGTCTTAATATGCTAATTATTATGCTTGCTTTCCTTAAATAATAATAAAAACTTTACTTCATGCAATTATAGAACAAGAATTGATCTTCGATTATGAATCATAATTATTGAACATTGAGTTTATATGAAATAACTATTAATTATAAAGTTCTCTTCTTTAATAATAAAATCTTAGTTTTTCTTATACCTGTGTTGTCTTGTATATTTTATTACGATAATTAGGATTTTATCAAGATTTCTCTCTCACTTGGTTCATTTCGTCTATTGAGGCTTATTTAGGGGTTCGTGGGTATCATGGCTGTGTTTGGACATGGAGTCATCCCCAGGAGCAGAGCCCCCCCTTTTACAAAATGGGGGCAGCGGAACCACGATGTTAGTCAATTGCATTAAAAGCGTCTATTTTTAACGCTACGATTAATTTTGAGGGAGCAGAATCTTGATTGTAAATCCTTTTTGTTTATTTATTAATACTTAAATTAACATAATTAATTGAATCCCTTTAATATTTCTTCACCTTTACTGCTTTCCTGTACGTTTATGCTTTTTTTTTAGATTTATAAAAATAAGACTAACCGCAATAATAAAAACAGTCAAATAATATTTGGATATTGCTCAATTTGGTACCCTCATAAAGGAATTGTTGGTTGGTCGAGTATAGATAGTTGCCTTTTCCTCGGTTCCAGTTCACTCAAACAGGATTAGTTGGTTGCTTAAGTTTGGTAAGCTATAATTAATTTCTCCTTAAGTAATGTCCCTACCTCGGGAAAGTGATAAACCGGAAGCCTCAGCCCTTGGGCAAGCTTCTAATCTTAATACAGGAGCTACGCCAGCTCCAGTACTCCAACATGTAGCTTATAGCATTATCCATTGTCCATTATAAAAAGAAGCTCATTAAACCTCTGCTTTTCTTAATAAAATTTCACCGACCAAAAACATTTAACATATTATGCAAGTTAGAAATGAAAATAATGAGCCGGTCGTAGGATTTTATTTTTATGCGTATTAATCCAGAATTTGAGAGCTACTATTCTTTTGTTAAAAATTTTCCGGGGCGTGCATGCCTCCTTTCAGTTATTGATTTATTTAAATAAGAGGCCTTTGAACAAAAATTATATGAGAGGATAAGAATATTTATTCGCAAAAAAAAAAGGATTGCGCTGATATTACACAAATATTTCAAAATGATAGATTGTAAAATAAGACTTAGTCTTTTAGGGGATTTTTGGGAGTTGACAATTGCTTTTCGCCGTACTCCTAAATTTCAAAAAGATGGAAGGACTAGACAGTCCCTTTCACTTTCGTGAAAGGAAGTTAGAATTTTGAACCAAGGCTTAGGATTAAGCAGGTTTAATGACGGATTAGCATATAGGGGTGTATTAGTGATTTCAAAAAGTATAGATTGTAAGCTAGTTACTACAGAAAATATCTCAATTATTGATGGCGATAATTTAATTATTGTTCCAAAACCAGAATATGAAGAATTTCTTACTACGTTTAACTTTAAACGTACAAAAATAATTGTTTTCCGAGAGCTAGTTCAATTGCTCTTAAATAGTGACAATTGCTTTTCTAAAGAAGCGTATGACCGATGTAAAAATAATTTAACGGGTTTTAAGCCTTGATGAACCACTTGAAACATAATTTAAATTACCTGAGCAGTTTAGAATCACTCATTAAATGGCTTTGTGATAAAAGAACATTTATATGCTGAAATCCAATATAGTAGAGGAAAGGGCATATCTTTTCCCTTCTCCTCTTTTCCTTATAAGGAAACATTCTGTCAGTAAAAATGAGACTCTTAATAAAGAAAATATTCGATTTCTAATTAATTTACGTACAATTAATAATAACATGGAAGACAGCCTTCCTAATTCCTTGAACTTCTGACATTTTAAAAATTTGTCGAAAGGAATGTTCTATAGTGAATTTGACATGCGCAGTGTTTTTTTTTCAAATTTCCATTGATGAAAGGTACCAAAAATTACTTTAGTTTTTATCACCTTTAACTGGCCTCAGCCATTGCTACACAAGAATACCATAGGGAAGTGTATTTGGGCCAAAAACTTTCACTAGCTTCATGGATAAATTATTTCTAGAAAGTAACCGTTCCTTCATTTTCATTTATTTAATGATATATTTACTAAATAAAACCTAACCTAATGAGCGTTTATTTCATGTCAAGATATTTTTCAGGCGTTTAAAAACTCACAACAATTAGTTATTAGCTTCTAAATCATAAGTTTTAAAGAACATATTCCAGCATTAAGACATATCGTGTCGCCTGACAAAATTAGACCTCAAGTATCCAAATTGGTTGCTATAGAAGAACAGAAGGGCCTGAAAATATTCCTATTTTTAAATTATTTGTTGACTCCTCTGAAAATGGAGTCGGGGCTGTTCTTTATCATGAAAAGGATGACGGAAGGATGGGAGTCGTGTGTTTTTCCTTTTAGTAGAGTTTTCTCTAAACCATTTTCCAAGCAGTCTTCTATCGTTAGGAAGCCATACGGCTTATATAAAACTCTGAAGAGCTCTCAGATTCAGTATTATTTGGAGAAGATTGTGTAATATTTATGCGGATGTTAAAAATTTAGATATTTATGTAAAGATCGGGATTTCTCTAGAAAGATGTACCCGATGTCATTACTTATTATGGATAATCCTTTATTTACGCATGAAACATATTCCTGAGATTAAGATGATACTTAATATTTTATCGAGGCCAAGTCGAGAGATTATAGACGGCAGTCAGACCTTATATCTGGTTCTTAACGAACTAGAAATTTTAGCAGCGGGCATTTTTTTTATTAGTAATCCTAATGTAGATTACTTAGGTCTGCAAGCTGAGGAATTAAACCACGGACAATTACGGGATCCCGAGACGAGACTTAATAGTGATTTATTGAAAGAGCCAAATGTGTCAAAAGACAACCGTGCTCAAAGGAGGAGCTCCATAGTTGATAAGCCCGCTAGGTCATAAGTGGATACTGACCCCACATTCCTGGTGTGAACCAGGGAACCAGAAGGACTGGCCAATCCGCGGAGAGCATAGTGTCTACCGAATTTTTAATTTTGATGATATGTATATTGAAAAAAAAAGAATATGATATTTGATAAAGTCTCTTCATGGTTCGTTCCTATTATTCAAGTGTTATTAAAAGATTGATGACGTTCTGTATAGAATAAAATGTGCTCCGAATAACCATTCTATGCTAAACCAAAAAGCGCACTCTTAACCATCTATTTTGATAAGTTTGCCTAGAGTGATGATTCCAGGCAACTTAAAATTATTTCATGATTATTTATTGTTCAGTAGCCAAACCGGCTACGAGAAAACGTTGTGAAAACTCGACAGTTTTGTGTTTTTGAAAATAAGGCCTTCGTTATTAAGGAATTTGTTGGTAATTTTTAATTGTGTACCGCGTAAATAATAAACAGAAAAAAAAATATGCATATACATATATACATTTATTTAAACCTCTGAGAAAAAAAGTAAATGACTAAATTGCATTTTTGTTTGGGAATTGACGGATAATTTAATTTAGTTAATTATGCTATTGTAGCAAAAGGATTCCAATATTATTAGGAAACCACAAATACATAAGACGAGAAGTTTGATTCCAAATTAAGAGTGAACTGGTCAACTGAGTATGGTCACTGAATAAAAATATAAAATTGCAATTCATTAGAATTGATCTTTTCTTGCTTTCTTCTCTTGCCCTTAGCCCAACGGAATAGATGTAGCTAGTACTTAACTTAGAAAGACGGTGACGGATTTAGTTGTGATAGATGGTTTGGTTATGTTTTAGCTTGATGTTTGGGTTATGTGTGATTCTTCCCTAGTTACTGAGTTTCTATTAACTTTTAAGCACCAATTAATATAACAATGTATGTAATAATTGAGCCTTTTACTTATAAGAAAAATGATAGTCGTTCGTTGTCCTTATTCTGTTAAATGGCCTTGAAGAAAAGAAAAGGGAATCGTGTTGTAAAAAAGGTTATGCGTTCCTTAATGACACGATAAGGCACGATCGTAGATGTGAGGAAAATAGACCCAGTACCGCAAATGATAAAATATTATTAAATCATTAAAGGCTAGTGAACAGAAGCTACCTTCTGCTGATAATCTTCTGTCTATTAATGGTCTTACAATTTCTTGGTCACTTACTCATTCAATAGCATTGCAGCCTAAAGTTCAATTGATTTTCTATTGCTGTATACCAATTATGTATTTAATTCTGTGTTTCTCTGTTTCTTGTCTCGTGATTTATCCGTGTAAAGGCCAGCGCCATTGAGTGGGAAGACCATAATAGTTTTCTATAGTTATTTGAAGATATCAGCATAATAATATCTTTAAAAACATTTACGCAAGCTTATATTACAAGGTCGGATTTGTAAGAAATGTCCTTCTAATTTTAGATTTAATATCAAGTTGCTATGAATTTGGTCGAATCCGGCTTAAGCCAATGTTCTTTCAGAGTATATTTCTGATGAACTACTTTTGTAACCCTTTCTCTTTTTAACACAGTTTCCGTATTTTGCAATACACCCTTTCTTAGAAGGTTTGAATTTAGATACGTTTGTTGACAGAACATATCCTTTTATATAGCATGAGATTGACCATAGAATGAGTTGGGGTTTTGGCTTGGCGCAAGCTTTTTGTATGCATGCACAATGTAAGTCTGATATGTTCCTTTCTCCTTCTTAATCTTATTATGATAAAATCTTAGTAAATGGGTATATATATACATATATATCACACTCTTTGATATTATTATTAATTTCCTTTAAGCAGGAACATATTAGTCTGAATATGCTAATTATTATGCTTGCTTTCCTTAAATAATAATAAAAACTTTACTTCATGCAATTATAGAAGAAGAATTGATCTTCGATTATGAATAATAATTATTGAAAATTGAATTTATATGAAATAACTATTAATTAGAAGGTTCTCTTCTTTAATAATAAAATCTTAGTTTTTCTTATACCTGTGTTGTCTTGTATATTTTATTACGATAATCAGGATTTTATAAATATATCTCTCTCACTTGGTTCATTTCGTCTATTGATGCTTATTTAGGGGAACTGGGGTATCTGGGCTTAGTTTGGGCATGGAGTAATCACCCTTATACGAAGCCCCCCCCCCGTACAGAGATCTGCCGCAAGGGGAAGGCTCAGAGGCCCTTCGTTCCCCCATTTCTGAGGGCAGGGGAGGGGGAGGGGGGAGTCAATTTTGGAGAGAAAACCAAAAATACTCAGAATCGAAAATAAAGCATGATCTGGAACGATTTTCAAAATCAAATTTAATTTTCATTGAATACTTTTCATTTAAACTTAAAATACGCTAAAAGATGGTTCTCGTGAAACTATTGCAGTTTCTACAAAAATGAACGATTTTCAAAATCAAACTTAATTTTCATTGAATACTTTTCATTTAAACTTAAAATACACTAAAAGATGGTTCCCGTGAAACTATTGCAGTTTCTATAAAAATGAATGAATTTCAAAATCAAATTTAATTTTCATTGAATACTTTTCATTTAAACTTAAAATACGCTAAAAGATGACCCCCATGAAACTTTTGCAGTTTCTCTAAGAATGAACGAATTTCAAAATCAATTTAATTTTCATAGTGCTGTACTGTGGTACGAATTGCTTGTGAAAAAAAACCAAATGAATTAGTTGAAAATAAAGTTTTAACAAGAAACGTCTGAAAAGTATTTTTTTTTGGGGGGATGGGGGGGGGGGGTGGGGGCGATGACAGATTGTTTTAGTTAAATGGAGTCGAGTCGCACGAGGGTTCAGTAGCACGTGGGTTCAGTTGTATGGGGTTTCGGTTATACAGGGGTTCAGTTACATGGGGGGAGTCAGTGGCACGGGGGTTTAGTTAAATGAGGCTTGAGTTGCGCGGGAGTTGAGTTGCACGAGGATTCAGTTGCATGGGGGTTCAGTTACATGCGGATCCAGTTACATGGGGATTAGTTAAATGCGGTTGAGGGTCAATTTTGGAGGGAAAACCAAAAATACTCAGAATCGAAAATAAACGGGGTCTGCCTCAAGGGGAAGGCTCAAAAACCCTTCGTTCCTCCATTTCTGAGGGGCAGGAGAGGTGGGGGGTCAATTTTGGAGGGAAAACCAAAAATACTCAGAATCGAAAATAAATTAGATCTGCCTCAAGGGGAAGGCTCAGAGGCCCTTCGTTCCCCCATTTCTGAGGGCAGGAGAGGGGGGGTCAATTTTGGAGGGAAAACCAAAAATACTCAGAATCGAAAATAAATGAGATCTGTATCAAGGGGAAGGCTCAGAGGCCCTTTGTTCCCAAATTTCTGAGGGCTGGGGAGGGGGAGGGGGAGTCAATTTCAGAGTGAAAACCAAAAATACTCAGAATCGAAAATAAACGGGATATGCCTCATGGGGCAGGCTCAGAGGTCCTTCGTTCCTCCATTTCTGAGGGGCAGGAGAGGGAAGGGCAGACCTAGTTTTTTAGATGTTTATTGGTGTTATACTCCATGGATTTATTATTTAAGAAGTTAACTTTAGTATTGCAAAGTTTCACTTGCCTGAAATCATAAATTAGAATATTTAATCGTTTGTTTGTTAATGTTTAGAAATAGTTGTTGAAGGTTTAATCGTGTGTTACACTCCTGGGGTTTATTATTTGAGAAGTTAACTTTAGTATTTTGTGGTTTTACGTGCCTGAAATCATGAATTAGAATATTTAATTAGCTGTTTGGGTTTTCCAACATAGTTTTTTAGATTTTCATGGGTGTTAGGTTCCTGGGATTTATTATCTGAGAAGTTAACTTTAGTATTTCATGGTTTGACTGGCCTGAAATCATGAATTAGAATATTTAATTAGCTGTTTGGGGATTTTCAGACCTATGTTTTTTAGGTTTTCGTGGAGGTTTGTCTCCTGGAGTTTATTATTTGAGATGTTAAATTTAGTATTTTGTGGTTTTACGTGCCTGAAATCATGAATTAGAATAGTTAATTAGCTGTTTGGTTTTTCATACCTAGTTTTTTAGATTTTCGTGGGTGTTAGGTTCCTGGGATTTATTATTTGAGAAGTTAACTTTAGTATTTCATGGTTTGACTTGCCTGAAATCATGAATTAGAATATTTAATTGGCTGTTTGGGGATTTTCAGACCTAGGTTTTTTAGGTTTTCGTGGGTGTTTGTTTCCTGGAGTTTATTATTTGAGAAGTTAACTTTAGTATTTTGTGGTTTTACGTGCCTGAAATCATGAATTAGAATAGTTAATTAGCTGTTTGGGTTTTCAGACCGGGGATTCCCCACTGGTTCCTACACATTGCAAAAAAGTGAGCAGTACGAAAACTCCACGTTTTGAACCAGACAGGTTTTTTAGACAACACCCAGACTGGTTTTTTAGACAACATCCATTTTTTGGGACCAATCAGAGAAAGTGAAGGTTGCTCAATGTACGATAACTTGATTGGTGATTGGTTACACACCGCGACGGCTCATACATAGTGAGAGAGACATGCAAAGTCGACATGGATTTATTTCATTTTTTAAGGTTAATTTAGCCGAGGTCACGGGCGCGCCCGTAACCTCGTCTAAATTAACCTTAAAAAAATGAAATAAAGCTATGTCGACTTTGCATGTCTCTCTCACTATGTACGCGCCGTTGCGGTGTATAACCAATCACCAATCAACGTATCGTATATTGAGCAACCTTCACTGTCTCTAATTGGTCCCAAAAAATGGAAGTTGTCTAAAAAACCAGTATGGGTGTTGTCTAAAAAACCAGACTGGTTGAAAACGTGGAGTTTTCGTACTGTTCACTTTTTTGCAATGTGTAGGAACCAATGGGGAATCCTCGCTCGTTTGGAAAGGTGCCAAGGAAAGGCAAGCAAATAGTATGTAGTTTAAAAACGTGTATAATCACGTGTAGAGGTAATAGCATGTAGTTTCAAAACGTGTTTAATCACGTGTAGAGGTCCCATAGAATGAAATTTCTGTATTGGGCATGCAAACGGCGAATTCAAGAATGAGTTTTTTTACTTACTTAGAATTTTGTCATACTTTCTTGAATGAAATGTCTTTTTTTGTATCCGAGACGTGAAATCAATAAAGAGTTTGTTACTTACTTTCCTTTTTTTCTATAATTTCTTGAATAAAAATATTCCTATTGTGTATCCAAGAGGGGACTTCAAGAAAGAGATCGTTACTTACCTGGAATTTTCTCATAATTTCTTCAATAAAATTTCAGTATCGTATTCTGTGTCCAAGAGGGGACTTCAAGATAGAGATTGTTACTTACTTAGAATTTTCTCATAATTTCTTGTATGAAATTTCTGTACTGGGTATCCAAGAGGTGTATTCAAGAAAGAGTTTGTTACATACTTACAATTTTTTTTATAATTTCTTGAATGAAATATCTGTATTGTGCATCCAGGAGGAGAATTCAAGAAACAGTTTGCTACTTACTTACAATTTTTTCATAATTTCTTGAGTGAAATTGCTGTATTGTCTGACCAGAAAGCGAGTTCAAGAAAGAGTTTGTTTGTAATGTTTTTCATAATTTCATGAATCAAATTTCTGTGTTGTGCAACCCAATAGCGAATTAAAGAAAGGGTTTGTTACTTATTTACAATTTTGTCCTAATTTCTTGAATGAAATTACTTTTTTGTTAATCCCTGAGGTGAATTCAAGAAAGAATTTGTTACTTACTTATTTTCAAATTTTTCATAGATTCTTAAATGAAGTTTCTGCATTGTGTATCCAAGAGGTGACTTCAGGAAAGAGTTTGTTACTTGCTTACAATTTTTTCATAATTTATTGAATGAAATTTCCGTATTGTATATCCAAGAGGTGAAAACAATAAAGAGTTTGTTACTTACTTGCGATTTTTTCATAATTTCTTGAATGAAGTATCTGTACTGTATATCCAAGAGGTGAAATCAATAAAGAGTTTGTTACTTACTTACAAATATTTTCATAATTTCTTGAACGAAATTTCCGTATTGTGTATCCAAGAGTTGACTTCAAGAAAGAAATTTTTACTTACTTAGAATTTTTTCATAATTTCTTGAATTAAATTTCTACATTGTGTATCTAAGTCGTGTAAACAATAAAGAGTTTGTTACTTACTTAGAATTTTGTCATAATTTCTTGAACGAAATGTCTTTGTTTATCCAACAGGTGAATTCAAGAAAGAATTTGCTACTTACTTACAATTTTTTCACAATTTCTTCTATGAAATTTCCGTATTGTGTATTCAAGAGGTGACTTAGGAAATAATTTGTTACTTACTTACAATTTTTTCATAGTTTCTTAAATGAAGTTACTGCATTGTGTATCCAATAAGTGACTTCAGGAAAGAGTTTGTTACTTGTTTACAAAAGAACTATTCTAAATAATATAGACGGGTTAAGCTTAAAGATATTTATTACTTAAACGTATTAACAGATTTTTTTTGAGAAAAAAAAACAAAAAAAACACAACAACAAACATTTACATAAAAATAGTACTTAGAGTTCACTCTTAAAAATCCACAAACGACGGTCCCATGATATAGAATAGTTTTTACCATGTATTATGGATTTATCACAATCAGGTATGTTCTTAGGTATCTAATGTGCCAAGAACCTAACCTTGTCTTCAGGACGGTGATAACCTCCAACAAATTTAGGGCACTTAAACTCTTCTAGATTGAAAAGGGTAATCCTAGGATCAGACTTTTGAATTAAAACTTTATCTGTAGGTAAATTGCTCTTTACGTATAGCGTTTCAATACCGAAAAAGCTTCAAATTTCACCGAGTTCCTCCTGAACATTTCTCAGTTCCTGACCAGCATTATTAAGTGGTGTAATCACTCTATCGTAGAATCTCAGTCTGTTTATATGACGTAATGTAGTACTCCACAAGCTTTTATCATACTCAAACATGTTATAGTTCACTATCCAATGATAACAGTCAATTTCTTCGAGTTCCATAGACAATAATAAAAATTCACATTCAAATATAACACCACAAGATGATTTTTTCAAACTGATAAATTCTGTGTCATACAGTCCTATCATCTTGGAAGTTATTAATGTAGTTGTTAAGCAGAAAAATACTTCATCAAACTTTTATATCTTTGCTCAAGGTTGAATGGAGTTATGGCTAGGGGGATGAGCTCTAAAGCCATCTGAATTCATTGCGGGGAGGAGTCATAAAACCCTTGGAAGTCATTGCGGGGAGGAGTCATTGAACTCTCGGTAACTGATAAATTCTGTGTCATACAGTCCTATCATATTGGAAGTTATTAATCTAGTTGTTAAGTAGAAAAATAATTCATCAAACTTTTATATCTTCGCTCAAGGTTGAATGGAGTTATGGCTAGGGGGATGAGTCCTAAAACCATCTGAATTCCTTGTGGGGAGGAGTCATAAAACCCTTGGAAGTCCTTGCGGGGAGGAGTCATTGAACTCTCGGTATGTATTGCATGTAAATGAAGTCTGGAAATTACAAATTTTTTTATAATATCTGTATTGTGTATCCATGAGTTGAATTCAAAAAAGAGTTTGCTACTTATGATACTTTGATTTTGTCAATGCTATCTCAAGTATCCGTCAATAGATGTTGATAGAGAATTTATTCATTCTTATACTTAGATTTTCTCTATGTCAGAGTACAGCATTATAACTAGTCTAAGACATCCACTCTGTCATCGCCCCCACCCCCCCAAAAAAATACTTTTCAGACATTTCTTGTTAAAACTTTATTTTCAACTAATTTATCCGAGTTTTCGAAAGCAACCTAGGTCTGAAAATCCCCAAACAGCCAATTAAATATTCTAATTCATGATTTCAGGCAAGTCAAACCATGAAATACTAAAGTTGAATTCTCAAATAATAAATACCCAGGACCCTAACACCAATGAAAATCTAAAAAAACTAGGTCTGAAAGCCCAAATAGCTAATTAACTATTCTAATTCATGATTTAAGGCACGTAAAACCACAAAATACTAACGTTAACTTCTCAAATAATAAACTCTAGGACACAAAAACCCACGAAAACCTAAAAAACCTAGGTCTGAAAATCCCCAAACAGCAAATTAAATATTCTAATTCATGATTTCAGGCAAGTCAAACCATGAAATACTAAAGTTAACTTCTCAAATAATAAATCCCAGGAATATAACACCCACGAAAATCTAAAAAAATATGTCTGAAAGCCAAAACAGCTAATTAACTATTCTAATTCATGATTTCAGGCACATAAAACCACAAAATACGAAAGTTAACTTCTCAAATAATAAATTCTAGGAAACAAATACCCACGAAAACCTAAGAAACATAGGTCTGAAAATCCACAAACAGTCAATTAAATATTCTAATTCATGATTTCCGGCCAGTCAAACCATGAAATACTAAAGTTAACTTCTCAGATAATAAACCCCAGGAACCTAACACCCATGAAAATCTAAAAAACTATGTCTGAAAACCCAAACAGCTAATTAACTATTCTAATTCATGATTTCAGGCACGTAAAACCACAAAATACTAAAGTCAACTTCTCAAATAATAAACCCCAGGAGTCAAACACACACGAAAATCTAAAAAACCTAGGTCTGAAAATCCCCATACAGCCAATTAAATATTCTAATTCATGATTTCAGGCAAGTCAAACTATGAAATACTAAAGTTAACTTCTCAAATAATAAATCCCAGGAACCTAACACCCACGAAAATCTAAAAAACTAGGTTTGCCCCTCCCTCTCCTGCCCTCATAAATGGAGGAACGAAGGACCTCTGAGCCTTGCCCATGATAATGACCCCGGTTATTTTCGGTTCTGAGTATTTTTGGTTTTCTCTCTGAAAATGGATCCGCCTCCCCCTCCCCTGCCCTCAGAAATGTTGGAACGAAGGGCCTCTGAGCCTTCCCCTTGATGCAGATCTCATTTATTTTCGATTCTGAGTATTTTTGGTTTTCCCTCGAAAATTGACCTCCCCCCTTCCCTGCCCTCAGAAATGGGGGAACGAAGGGCCTCTGAGCCTTCCCCTTGAGGCAGATCTCATTTATTTTCGATTCTGAGTATTTTTGGTTTTCCCTCCAAAATTGACCCCCCACCTCTCCTGCCCCTCAGAAATGGTGGAACGAAGGGTTTTTGAGCCTTCCCCTTGAGGCAGACCCCGTTTATTTTCGATTCTGAGTATTTTTGGTTTTCCCTCCAAAATTGACCCTCAACCGCATTTAACTAATCCCCATGTAACTGAATCCGCATGTAACTGAACCCCCATGCAACTGAATCCTCGTGCAACTCAACTCCCGCGCAACTCAAGCCTCATTTAACTATACCCCCGTGCAACTGAATCCCCCCATGTAACTGAACCCCTGTATAACCGAAACCCCATACAACTGAACCCTCGTGCTACTGAACCCTCATGCGATTCGACTCCTTTTAACTAAAACAATCGGTCATCGCCCCCCCACCCCCCAAAAAAATACTTTTCAGACGTTTCTTGTTAAAACTTTATTTTCAACTAATTCATTTGGTTTTTTTCACAAGCAATTCGTACCACAGTACAGCACTATGAAAATTAAATTGATTTTGAAATTCGTTCATTCTTATAGAAACTGCAAAAGTTTCATGGGGGTCATCTTTTAGCGTATTTTAAGTTTAAATGAAAAGTATTAAATGAAAATTAAATTTGATTTTGAAATTCATTCATTTTTATAGAAACTGCAATAGTTTCACGGGAACCGTCTTTTAGCGTATTTTAAGTTTAAATGAAAAGTGTTCAATGAAAATTAAATTTTATTTTGAAAATCGTTCATTTTTGTAGAAACTGCAATAGTTTCAAGAGAACCAACTTTTAGCGTATTTTAAGTTTAAATGAAAAGTATTCAATGAAAATTAAATTTGATTTTGAAAATCGTTCCAGATCATGCTTTATTTTCGATTCTGAGTATTTTTGGTTTTCCCTCCAAAATTGACTCCCCCTCCCCCTCTCCTGCCCTCAGAAATGGGGGAACGAAGGGCCTCTGAGCCTTTCTCTTGAGGCAGATCCCGTTTATTTTCGATTCTGAGTATTTTTGGTTTTCCCTCCAAAATTGACTCCCCCCTCACCCTCCCCTGCCCTCAGAAATGGGGGGACCGAAGGGCCACTGAGCCTACCCCTTGAGGCGGATCTCATTTATTTTCGATTATGTGTATTTTTGGTTTTCCCTCCAAAATTGACTCCCCCCTCACCCTCTCCAGCCCTTAGAAATGGCGGAACGAAGGGCCTCTGAGCCTTCCCCTTGAGGCAGATCTCATTTATTTTCCATTCTGAGTATTTTTTGGTTTTCCCTCCAAAATTGATTCCCCCCTCCCCTCCCCGGCGCTCAGAAATGGGGGAACGAATGGGCCTCTGAGCCTTTCCCTTGGGGCAGATCTCATTTATTTTCGATTCTGAGTATTTTTGGTTTTCGCTCCAAAATTGACTCCCCCGCCCCCTCCCCTGCCCTCAGAAATGGTTGAACGAAGGGCCTCTGAGCCTTCCCCTTGAGGCAGATCCCAGTTATTTTCGATTCTGAGTATTTTTGGTTTTCCCTACAAAATTGACTCCCCCCCTCCCCCTACCTGGCTCGCATACCTGGGGGACCGTATGGGCCGCTGAGCCGTTCTCGTGGGGCAGATCTCATTTATTTTCGATTCTGAGTATTTTTGGTTTTCCCTCCAAAATTGACCTCCCCCTGTAAAGTTTCTTTGTTCACTTCTCTGTGCATTGTCTATTTCTCTGTACAGTGAGACTTCTTCTCTTTAGGGCCTTATGGTAGCGTTTGCCTATTATCTGGGTTCTACCGGTGGAGGATGCCTAGAACCTCTAACCATCACATAGTCTGTGTTTACAGTATAAAACGTTTATTTATACATATAATACAGTGAAGGTACATATGACGAGGACAGATACAGAATTCGAACTGACTCAAATAATCTAAATTGGTAACTTATATTCAGATACACATCTGGGCATTTGACAGAACTGTTCCACCTATATCTGTCAACTTCCAGGAATTACAGAAAATATTCAGAATTAATTTAGTTATCGAGGAAATGGGATTTTAACTAGGAAATGAACCTTTTGACATATACTTATAATTTTAGTTATTGGTTATAACAAATAAAACCCTATTTCCAATGTTTACATACTTTCCCCAGGATTTCCAAAATCTTTTTTTTTCAAAAAAAAAAAGATTTTATATCCTAAAACAAAGTTACACTTAACAAGAACATAAAATAAAATACTGACACTAAAACTGAATCAACAAGACACAAGATATTATATTTTTCCAATTGGCACTTTCATTTCACTTTATATTGTCATGCTAAGTTCGCATAAAATTCGCATAGCTACACCTAATAGGAAAATTTGCACATTGTCAGAATATCTTTTAAAAGAACTTAAATTTGAACAGAAAACTTAAACAAAAATGATAATCTTCAACTGTAACGCAATGAGATTTTCCTTTACTTTTCTTTTACCTAAAGCTTTAATTCATTTTTTTTTTCAAATTATTCGGTTCTTTTACTATTTATAAGATATCAAAAGGAAGTAAATACATCATTTGAGAAAGGTTGGTCAAACATCTTTCGCTTATCATTTTTATCTTTCTATTTTTCCTATTTCAAAGAAAGCATTTCTCCTGTCCAGTTAATCAGCATAAAAACTAGCTACATCCTCATTTTGACATCAATTGCCAACACCGTTTATACTACAATAACATACAAATCTCTATAATCATCTTACTCTACTTATCTCAATAATTGTTTCAATTCTCTCTATAATAAGCTATCCTCAAACTAAGTCCCCTTCTCGAAATACTGGTTGTTCTACAGCATTTTTATTATATTGTAACCTTTGAGATTTTCTCTGTTTTCCTATCATGAGCTAGTTTTATTGCCGAATCTACTAGGACACTTGGCAAGACTATTTTAGCTGTGTTAGGGATCCCTTTGTCCTTGCCAACGCCTCCTAGCGGATAACAATAAAGAATACCTTCCTTCAGAAACAGGCCGTCAAAAATTTTCAGCAGCCAAGACACAAAATTTTTATCTGTCACTCCCCCTGGCACGGAACTCTTTTCCGCCCTGTCGACTCCTGGCACGGAACTCTTTTCCGCCCTGTCGACTATGTTCCTCTCTGGCACGGAACTCTTTACCGCCCTGTCGACTACTGGCACGGAACTCTATTCCGCCCTGTCGACTATTTTCCTTTCTGGCACGGAACTCTTTTCCGCCCTGTCGACTTCTGGCACGCTCTTTTCCGCCCTGTCGACTATTTTCCATGGTACGAAACCTGCAGGGTTTTCGAGGTTCGGTGATCCACCGCCTACCTCTCTCTTCGCCCATGGGAGCTCAGACCTTCCTTTCCCAGGATCCTCAGAACCCGTTAACCGCTCAGACCTTCCTTTCTCAGGATCCTCTGAAACCCGTTAACCGCTGGTCCGTCGGTCGACCGTCGTCCGCCCCTTCACCAGCCTCATCTCTCTCGTCACAACGCCTCATTACGTTGGTTCCTAATAAATTCTCAGTTTATCTGGTCCCTCGGTCAACCATAGTTCGCCCCTTCACCAGCCTTATCTCTCTTGACACAACGCCTCATTACGTCGGTTCCTAATAATAAATTTCTCGTCTCTCTTGATAATATACCTTTCTAGATCAATGCCTTATAAAAAAAATTCTCAGTTTCTCAGTCATAATTTTTTTTTCCTAAAATTTCTACTTAAATTCCTAATATGATCCCTATATCCTGCACTAAAAAAAAATCTACCTATCCCCCTGGTCACGTTTTACGTCAGGCCAGTTCTGACGGAGTTCTTCATTCTGTCCTGTCCAACGAAATTCAGTATCTACGGTTGCTGAAAAAATTCCTGCTTTTCTTCACCAATTGCGTCTTCAATAACTTCAAAACGCTGCGGTATCTTATACTCTTCATAGAGGGAATTATAAACATCCTGGTGTTCTAATAAGTATCTCTTAATATTTATCCGCCATACTAATATTAATCTGCCATACCCAGATCGATATGATTTTGTGGCAATCTCCACCCTCTTATATAACTGATACACTGTTTCATTGGATGATTGCATCAATTCAGCTAAATCTTTCATTTTCTTTCCAGCTGTCTTTCCTGGTAAATATGCCTGCGTCATTTCCTTTTCGAGTTCCTCTAAATTTATAATATTGGAGGAATCTCTATCCTCAAAAAAATTAAGTAATGGCCCTGTTACTCTAAGCGGTATTGCATTTATCACCTGCGAGTTTGACCAGCCTAGCAATGTTTTTACCCTTCTCAATTGGCTAAAAAAGGTTTTATAAATTTTGCATTTTCAAGAAGTGGAATATTTCCCAGGGGATCCATTACTGACCCAATTACTCTTTGATTCAAATTCTCGTTGCTCTTATCCTCAATAGGTTTATCTGTTATATCATCCTCAGAATTATCCCCAATATTTACACTACTTATTACCGTGGCATTTTCTTTGGCCATTAAATTACCCACAGTAGTCAAAAATTTTACAATTAAAGTGGGATTATAATCCCGACTTGAAGAATCAAAATTCAAAGGGATATTTAAACCTTTACTTCTTATTTCTTTGAAAAAGGATGAAGCAATATCTTTGTCAAATTCAGGATCTGAAGGATCTAAAATTGGAATTGCACTCATTTTCAACGAGAAAAAAAATATTATTAAAACAAATTAATTAAGTCAACGCTCTAAAAACAAGGAAAAATCGTTATTCAACACTCCTAACAGATTTCCTACTCGCGTGCGAACTTAAAATGCATGACTTACTTTCTTAAATTGTACTTCGAAGTTCTTCACTTTTTTTTTCAAAAACTGGAATCTGGAGCGGGAACCTTAAATTGAAGCGGGAACCTGGAACTGAACTGGAACCTGGAACTGAAGCTGGAACCTGGAACTGAAGCTGGAACCTGGAACTGAACTGGAACCTGGAACTGAAGCTGGAGCTTAGAAATGAACTTAGACCTGGAACTGAAGCTGGAACCTGGAACTGAAGTAGATCTGAACTGGAACCTGGAACTGAAGTTGGAACGACGACATTGTAGGTGACGGGCCTCAAAATAAAATTTTTACTGCAATCTTGTAGGTGACGGGCCTCAAAATAAAATGTTTACTGCAATCCTCTCCGGCAAAAAAAACCGCTGCACCACTTTGTAAAGTTTCTTTGTTCACTTCTCTGTGAATTATCTATTTCTCTGTACAGTGAGACTTCTTCTCTTTAGGGCCTTAAGGTAGCGTTGGCCTATTATCTGGGTTCTATCGGTGGAGGATGCCTAGAACCTCTAACCATCACATAGTCTGTGTTTAGAGCATAAAACGTTTATTTATACATATAATACAGTGAAGGTACATATGGCGGACAGATACAGAATTCGAACTGACTCAAATAATCTAAATTGGTAACTTATATTCAGATACACATCTGGGCATTTGACAGAACTGTTCCACCTTAATCTGTCAACTTCCAGGAATTACAGAAAATATTCAGAATTAATTTAGTTATCAAGGAAATGGGATTTTAACTAGGAAATGAACCTTTTGACATATACTTAGAATTTTAATTATTGGTTTTAACCAAGAAAAACCTATTTCCAAAGTTTACACACACACCCCTCCCCTGCTCTCAGAGATGGGGGAACGAAGGGCCTCTGAGCCTTCCCCTTGAGGCAGATTCACGTTTTTTTTCGATTCCGAATATTTTTGGTTTTCCCTCCAAAATTGACCCCCTCCCTCTCCTGCCCCTCAGAAATGGTGTAACGAAGGGCCTCTGGGCATTCCCCTTGATGCAGATCTCCCCCCTTCTCCTGCTTTCAGAAATGATGGAAAGAAGGGTCTCTGAGCCTTCCCCTTGATGCAGATCTCGTTTATTTTCGATTCTGAGTATTTTTGGTTTTGCCTCTGAAATTGACTCGCCCTCCCCCTCCCCTGCCCGCAGAAATGGGGGAACGAAGGGCTTCTGAGCCTTCCCCTTGAAGCAGATCTCATTTATTTTCAATTCTGAGTATTTTTTGTTTTAAATTGAAAATTGACTCCCCCTGCCCCTCTCCATCCCTCCCCTGCCCTCAGAAAATGGGGAACGAAGGGAACAGTAGATCCAATTTTAAAATGAAAATAATTTTCAAACATTACTTGTGTATTATACAGACCACATGGGAGAGGTAGAGCTAGGTCAAGTCACAATGTCATTCTATCGTTACTTTTCAGATATTTCTTGTTAAAACTTTATTTTCAACTAATTCATCCAGGTTTTTCATAAGAAATTCGTACTATCCTCGCTCGTAATCGCTAATCACCTTAACCCTTTATTAAGTTATAGGCAATACTGGTTTAGAAAAAAAAACTAGAATAGTGACATAATTTCACTTTATCGACCCTCAAATTCCATTATGTGAGGGAGCTCTGAATCTCTTTGAAAAGGTGTAGAGCTTCTATAGAATAACGTAGAAATTGCTATGGCAGCAACCAAAATGGAACCTCTTTCCCTACTCACAAGTGGGACAAATGAGGTTGTCTCTCTGATAAATCACAATGCATCCAAGCAACAGTAGAGATGTAGTTGGTTTGATAATGAAATCTTGCAAAATGAAATAATCAACTTACATATGCCCAGGTTAAAACAAATATCATTACATACAGGCCAAGAAAACATTATTCTGTTCGATAAAGTGCATGTATCTTTTCGTTTGCTAATCTAGCAGAAGCGCATTGACTCTTTCCAAAGTTCATTTCACTTTGATATTTATTTATAAGGTTCAAACTCGTTTGGGACTGATTGTCCGGAATGTCTTTATTTGAAGCATTTAAGTCTTGACTCTCTTTATAAATAGGATTCAGTCTATATTCCCCTTCTTCTCTATTCATACTATCCCACCCATGGTTTTTTTATTTCTATTATTTCCCTAAAACTTTGTAAAAGCCCATCACGATTATCAATTATTTTTGACTGATCAAATCATATGCTATTGTGTGGAAGGTCAAGCAAATGTTCTGCGACTGCTGAATCAAAGGTTTCTGGTTTTTATTACATTTAGAGAAGAATCTATTACATTTTTACGCTGTTGTAGTCTATTTTCTAAACTTCACTGTGTTCTGTCCATATAAAATTTGCCACAGGAACAAGGTTTTATATATATTCCGCTTTGTATGATTTTTGGCAGTACATTTTCAGCCAGGTTTGTTTTCCTAGTACTATCATTACAATGAACAAAACAGTTTTATTTACTAGAATATCCTTTTTTAGACCTTCCTCCTCCTTGGGAAATACAGTTTTTTTTATTAGTAGCGTTTGATCTAAATGACCGAGAATCAAGGGAAATTAAATATATTTTTACTAACATATTTGTGTTGATATTTGGTAATATTAGAAGCAGACAAAATATAAGGAATGTAATTATTTATTTCATAATTTTGAATATTATTATAATCTTGTTCAACTAAGATAGCTTCTTGACCTCTAAATAACTTCCTGCTCACTTATCTGATGGATATGTACTGTAATTCTACTTTCATTATTACTGTTTTGTTAAAAAAAAAAAAAAAAAAAAAAAAAAAAAAAAAAAAAAAAAATGCCCCTCGTAACTGTATTGGGGACAACACTCCTGATTTCGAAGTCGTGTTTTGGGGGAGGGGTCGAAGTCAGCGGCCTCTTTCTCAGTAACGGTAAAAGATAGAAATTCCAAAATTGTTTTCGGTGGGGATTGTGAAATGGAAAAGTCACAGGAACCGAGATATTTCAAAGAATGTGAAAAACATCACTTTTTTCCCTTTGACCTTTCTCTGAAATCTGTAATCGCGGATGCCCTACTATATTTAGGATTGGAGACAAATTTTAGGGTGTCGCAATAAAGACTTGTACGAGTTTATTGCTGACTATCTCAAATTCCAAGATTCTTACCTTGTTTTGGCTAAAATGACTGACTATACCTATACCATTGTCAAAAGAACTTTTTGTGAACCAAAATTTTTCTTTGTGGAGAAATTAGCAAGTCTTGAACTCCACATAATATTTTTTTTTTTTTTTCAATTTTATCGTCTCCGATATTATGAAGTAAATCATGTCTTCATATGTTTTATGTTCAGTGGTATTTTTTTAAAGGCTCCTGAGCTTAGTACTTTGTGTGGTTGCAGTTAATGCAAAGAGCTTGATTTCAACAAAAGAAGTTTGTAACACCCCGGAATGCGCTTTTGCTGGTAAGTGAGTTTTTTTTCTTGTGTTAGGGAAATCGGTTCTTCTGAATATTACAATTTACTAACTATAGCGCAAAATTGAAAAACAGACAAAACCTTTTGTAGTTATACTTTTCACTTAAAATCAGTAAGCAGGTCCTTGTCACCAAGCGCTTTATACCGTGCGTACTGTGCAAGGCCGTATCCAGAGGGGGGGGTGACCCCCCCCCGAAATGTTTGTCTGACGCGTAAAAAAGTAACAAAAATGGATATAAACAAACTTTTACGCATTTTTTTTTTTTTGTGTACGGGGTACACGAAAAAAAATCCTTGCGTAAAACACCCCCGAAAAAATCCTGGATACGGCCCTGGTCGTGTGATAATTTCTCCCTTATGCCAGGGCGATACTTAAACGTCCAAACTGGTCAGACTTATTCTACTCTGCATAATAGACGATTCAAAACTGTCAACAAACCTGAGTATGGACGTTTGACAGTCATTGAGATATAAAAAAGAACAGTCTAAATTCTGTAAAATTTTTGAGCTTGATTTTGCCGTTAACCGGAAGTCGCAGTTTTATGGATTCAAACGATGTTTCAATGGACGAATTGAATAAATAGCGAAAACTGGCAAGATTTTAACCTCTTGACGTTCTGTCTCTATGGGCAAAATTGCCTTTGAATTGTCGTGAAAGCCTGAACATCCGAAACTAAGGTGAGCTTAACCGCCATTTTTATCATGCGTGCCGCCCTGTATCTTCCTTGTAGTAATTTAGTATTACTCGTAATGCGTTACAATGTAGGTTTATTACATTGTCAATTTTAATAGTCTTTGTTCTTAGTACTAATCTGTTTTTATTAATAGTGCCTAGATTCATCTCTTTGTCCCAAACATTTATTTTAAATTCTCAAAAATTCTTTATACAGGCGTGGGAAAAAGTTTTTTGTTTTAATGGCAATCTAACCGTATAAGCTACAAGTTGAGAGTGGATATTATTCTATTATAAAATAATATATAGAGGGGGAGGGGGGTAACTTTGCTCAGAGACTAATCTTAAAACTTCCTTTCTTTCCAAGTTTTTAAATAGGCTTTTACACTTACAGTCATAAGTCTTTAGCTTAGAGAAACCCAATATACAAAAAAAAAAAATGTTCCTAGGAATGCACCCACATAAAATGGGCCCAAAATAGGGCCAAATTTCTTTTTGGGTCGGCTCAAAACTCATATCTCTTGAGTCTTTTTTATAAAGGGCTCATGGAGGAAATGCAGGAGGAAAAATAGCAGAAAACAATATCAGTTCCACCCAAACGATACCCGACAAAGAGGAATAAAAGGGCCAAAATACCTTTCCCCTGACCACTTCATATGAACGGGGGTCGTAGAAACTTGAGAGGGAGCTCATTTGACTCTAAATTAAAAGTTTTAGCGCCCTTTTTAGTGCTAAAAGTAATTGGAGGGTAAACAGTCTCCCTCCTTTGCCCTTTTTTGCTTTCCGGCTCCTCTAATCCCCTAATATTGGATAGACAATCCGAGGTGACATTTTTTTAGGACATTGAGTGTCTAGTAAGTTTGCCTCCAGAATCGACATCACCCCTAAAACCCCAGGGGCAATAACCCTTAGTCATGTAACATACCCATCGTTTGCAGATAGATTCTATTAGAAAAGGTGGCTATGTTTGGTCTTGGTTGTCTGTTCAGCTAGTAGCTCATAGGGACCATTTGCTAGACCAACGCTCTCAGTTTATTGTGCCTCGTATCTTAACATGTCATAATTCTCTATCAAGTTTATACTATAAAACATTTTTTTTAAGTGACAAACTGTATGGTATTTCATTTACCTATTGTGAGTACCATAGACATATAAGTTTATAATAGACTACATAGAAAGAATGTGTATTTGCGAATTTCTTGCACTGGAAACTTTGCTACCAGCAAGGAAGGGCTTCTAAGATGTTTGAAGCAGGCAAACCGGGTCATATTGTCTGGAATATGATGCCTGAATAAGCTCAAAGGTGGATTCGCTTAGATTGCTCTAAAAATTGTTAAAAAGTCTTCTTCTTATAGGTTACTCTTGTTTTGTAGAATTGATTGGAATTTAATCCATTTATTTAATCCATTGAATGTATTTAATTTGATTATTTTTTCTTCTATTCAGCAATTTTAATCTGCTATCTTTTAATTATAGATTAAATGGCTCGTTTGTCTTTCCCCCTCATCTACAGACCAAGGAGCCTTGTGTGTTCATTGTGCGTTTATTTTGTTATGAATAGATTTTATTTCTAATATCAACACTGGTTGTCATCATTTTTGTCAGATTCCTTGTAGCTGTTCACCTACTAGCGTATTGCAAAACCTTTCATATAGTATCTGGTATTTATTCCAGTAATAAATCAATGGTAAACACATAATAAATATTTTGTTTAATTTTGTATTTACTGTACTTGACTTACGTCCCGTATGTCCTTTGTGGCTGCATTGGGACTTCTTCTCTTCTAAGTAGACGATGAATTTCCCTCTGTCTTCCCTGTATTTCTCTGTGCTTGGCGCTAGATGTAGTAGCTGGGGGAGGCTATGGGCCGGGAAGTTGTCGGCCCATCTCTTATGAGGTCTTCACAGGGTGCGTGTGGCATGAACCCGTCCTTCAAAGATAATTTTTTGTAGCTGGTTTGATGACATTCGCTGAATATGGCCAAACAAGTGGACTTCTTGGCTTTTGATCTGGTCCATGATGGTTCGGGGGCAACGGAGTAGTCTTTGAAGGCCTTCGTTTGAGAGTCTTGGAGACTCGGTCAACGTAGGTAATCCCCGCAACGCGTCTAAGGTATTTAGTTACACATACGGAAATTCTTTGCTCATCATCAGCTTTTATTGACCAAGTTCCGCTTAAGTGTAAGGCGATGGGGATCATGAAGGAGTTGAAGAGTCGTACCTTTAGAGAAGTTGACAAGGCCTTGCTTTTCTAAATTGGCAAGATGTCCTAGAAGCTGGCGCCAGCCAGGCCAAGTTTCCGCTTGATTGCTGTTGAACAGTCGTTGTCAAAAGTTAGGAGCCTCCCTAAATAGACAAAGGAGTTAACATTTTTTGCTGGCTCCCCTTTTATTGTCAGCTGCACAGCTCTTGTAGCAGGGTCTCTAGACACCTGCATAACCGTAGGGTTTGGCTGCATTAATTGCCATCCCAAAAGCCTCAGTTCTTGACACTAGTTCATCGGTATCAGCTTAGAGTAGATGCTCTTAGCTTTTGATTTTCTCGATGTCATCTGCATACGTCAGTTTATCGATTAACTTCCCTCCAATCTCTGCACCGTGTACATTTTTTGCAAGTGATAGCGCTGCGTTGAGGAACGGGTTAAAAAGGTGGGGTGACAAGAAGCAACATTGGGGAACACCCGCTGATGTTAGGAAATCTTCTGCCTGTTCTGTCAGTCAGTACTTTTATTGAATTTAGTCAGTTTTTCTCAAAGTGCACTTACTTTTTCTGGCTTCGCAACCAGGTATAGCTACTAATTCCGGGCACCCAGAAGATTTCGAACCATAATCACCCAGTTTGGAACAGCCTTTTCCAGGTCCACTGAACTATAGCGAGTATCTATACCGTTTTTTAAGGGAGCTTGTAAAAGTCTCAAGCCAGATCAAAGCCATTTTAACTGCGTTCTACCGGTTTTAGTTGAACGACATGGGACTTGCCGTTCCATCAGGCTATGTTTTGAAGCGATGAGATATTCTCTTAAGTAAATCGGCCAAACATAATCTAACGTGACGTAAATTGACCTGACGTATCGGCTTAACATTAGACTTAGCATTAACATAGCTTAGACTTAACATTGCAGCGTAGGTTTCCTTAGGTAGCAGACCTTGTCAATCAGTCTCAAAATGTGCAACGTGTCTTCTATTGTGTGTTCATATAATCAAAATGTTTTGCATTTTTCGAATTTGCCCCCTCACCCGTGCAAAAAACTCTTCTTTAGATTGAATCACTAAAGTTTTGCTTCTTGAATTCTTGCTCTAATTTAAACAAATTAATTTATGTAAACTAATTGTTACTAAACTAATTTGTTATAATTTAACTAATGTAACTAAACAAAGTTACAATATAATTTACAAACTTGTGTAACTTGTAACTTGTAATTTACATAACTGACGTTACTTGTAGTTAGAATATAACTTACAAAACAAAATAATTAAACTAATTAAATTAATTTAACCTAGCCGTAAACTAATTTACAGGAAATTGTGAACAAAAACTTACTCAAAGCAAAATTACTTATATTAATACGGTAGTATGAGCTACTTAGAAATTAATGTAAAAGATTAAAACGTCAAAAAACTACTGGTAAACTTGACAACCCAGAAAATAAGTTTTTGAGAAACGGAAGTACCTTGTACCTACTTAAGACCCAATTTGCATAAACCTACAAGAGATACATAGAAAAACAATGATTAACAGGAAAATGCCAAAAACCAAATGGCTGAATTAGGACAAACGAGTGTTAGTGACAATTACTTCTGGCACAAGACTCTTTTGAAAGTAGTGATTTTCATTCAGAATCAACTGAACAGTAATTTGTAACTGCAAGAAGACAATTTTTTTTATTTTAATATCATTAAAAAACGAATGTCCCTCTATTATTCTTCTCCAATATCCTTGGAAATCTGATTTCCTTTTCCTACAATCAATTATATGTTACCTATTAACTATTATCACCAATTCCTTTCTAATGTATTTTTCTGCTTACGAAACTTTTTCATGAAGCAAATGAATTGATTGAGGCTATGGACCAGACAGCCGACCCATGTGTTGACTTTTTTCAGTATGCCTGTGGAGGTTGGATAGAGAAGAATCCTATCCCTGAGGAGAAGTCAAGATGGGGAAACTTTGATCTTCTGAGAAACGAGCTTAATGCCATTTTAAAAAGTAAGTTTTCTTTTCACTTCCAATATCTTGTCCTAATGGAAAGCAAGCCCTTTCACAACTTTCTGCGATCACCCGATTCGTAAGAAAAAGGAGGGGGGATTTGCGCCCACTCTTTGTTGAGTGGGTGCAAAAATCCTTTGACCATGACCATCTATTTTTGTGAATATTTTCATTTAACATTTTTTAAGCCCCTCGGCCGAAAATAATGTACTGCTGAAGGTTATTAAGGTTTTTATTCAAAAGATTTGTTTTCTGTTCTCATTATAGGAGGAACAAGCCAGGATTTTAGAAACCTGAGTCAATTAAGCTTCTATTTATTCCCAGATTGCATTAAAGAGGCAGAAACCTTTCATCAAATTAAGTACCCGGCAAAGGAGCATTTCCTAGGCAATAACTCACGTTGAATAAAGCAGTCCCTTTTTACCTGCGTTTTGCTTTTTAGTTTCTTATTTTCTTACTATCTTATTATCTTATTTACGTTCTTTTTTTCTTACTATTTTGTTGTTCGTTTTTTTTTTGTATTTTATGTTTATTTGATTATTATTGAGTTATAACCAAGCTGTAAATATATGTTTTGAAGGGCTAACGGGCTGTTCTAACAAATCGAATGCCTGCATTTAATAACACAATTTTTACTAATTCTCCTCTTTTGGAAATGAATAAATTGAAAAGACATTAAAAGTAATTCTTTGTTTTAGCTATTCTTGAAGCCCCAGTAGATGAAGCCGACCCTGTCCCAGTTAACCAAGCAAAGGAACTATATAATGCCTGTCTAGATTTTGGTGAGTATGGCCTTTAAAATGTAAACGAAAGAATTAAACTATCTACTTAAAAACGAAAGACGAATAACTTTTACAAAAACACGAGTATTTCAAGTTGACTGGTAGATTTTTCAATATTCTAAAGCAAAATAATTGTGCTGTCGTGAAAAAGTTAGTTAGTTCGACCCCTGTTTCTAAAGAATAAGGAATCAAATCTAAGAAAGTTACTTCATTTCTTATCTTTAATTTTGATTGAACATATCCACCAAAAAGTTTTCCAATTAACAGGTGTCACAAAAACAGACCATTTGGAATTTACGAAATTTCAAAATAGTTAATTCTTGCTTCTTCAACGTAATTAAAATTGCAGATGCTTCGTCATTTAAAGATTTATGTGGTATAATTGCCATTTTGGTTTTTAGAATTACAACCAAAAGGTAGGACACCAGAACTTTAACTTAGTACCACTTAAAGGACCCATAGTGAGGCTGTAACGACAGCCTGAAGAACCATCAAAGACCAATTACTACCCCCAAAGGTAAGGTTGATGTAGCTTCAGTGCTTGTCTATTAAAACTTTATTCACTTGTCTTCTAAGGAGTTTTCTCTTCTTTGACTTCCTTTTGTCAAGACAATTAGACAAAGAAGTTTACACACAACTCGCTCTGAGCATCTGAAGCAAAGAAATGCTATGCAAGAGTATTTCAACAAAAGCTCTCGTGGTGCACCCAGCATGGGCGCCCATAAGCTGAATTACAGGGGGGGGCAAACTTCGTCTAATTGCTACTTTTAATGCTATATAATAGAAATCTCAGAAAAAAAATATAAAAATAAGGCAGCATCATTTTGCCAGGGGGGGGCAAGAGCCCCCCCCCCATATGGGCGCCCATGGCACCCAGCTCCCTGAGGGTTCTATCCCGTCAATACTATTTATTGATTCTTTAAGGTGAAGGTACATATAACCCAGTGCGTCCATTTCTACTATATTTTAGAGTAGACTACTTTATTTTGAACGTTTCTTTTCTAATATTTTTAGACCTATTATAGTACTTTATTTCTACTTTAAACTTGGATTTTTCACTTTTTTCCTTGCCGAGCCCATGGATTTTTGTCATGGAAATAGGAATTTTGCATACAACTGCGGGATTTCGGGAAAAGCAATTGACAAACGTTCTTGTTTTTGTCGGACTTAGATAGACCCGTGAAATTTGAAACAAAATAACCAACGGGGAAGGACTGAAGGTTTGATTTTTGGAACTGGGTGACATCCATCAAGACGCCAAGTGGAGTGCTAAAGTTGACTAGCGCTCATCGTGTCATTTGGTTGATTTTTGGACTTCCATGGGTAAACTTTTAGGGATTTTGGTATTGAAAATAGGGATTTTTAGGGATTTTCAAGCAGCCTCTTAGGAATTGAAAAAATTTGAAGTGGAAACACTGGTAATATATCGTAAGAATCAATCAATTTTGTTAACATTCCTGTTCAAATAGTAAGAACGATAACATACTTACTTCCGGATTGTATCCTACTATAATTCTACTCTTTTTTTCGCACGTAAATACTTTATTCCCACATTAGTGGAATGGAAGCACTGATATAACTTAGTTATTAGATCGGTTTAAAGACTGGTGGCATGCTGAGTATGGGACATATTCTGGAGTTTTTCGTTTACAATTCCTGGATATCTCTGACTTTATTGTTTTGTAGATTGAGTGTTGTGTTATAGAAGTTGTTGCCTAGGATGCCAGTTGCTTGAGTTGGGAGTTGATTAAAAACCACACTATGCAGAGTAAATTTTAATGTAACGATTAAGAAATGAAAATTGAACATAAGTAAAGAACAAAAATCTTTATATTAGCACTCTGTGCGAAAGAGGGTGATTGTTTTCTGTCCCAGGTTCTTGTGTATATTTTTGTTCACAGACCTGAAAGTATCTTCCGTGGACTTTGTCTTTCAAAAATAATCAGATAAATCAGAGCACGAGACAGAAGTAGCCAAAAATTTAGGGTGAATCTTGTTATTCTTCTTGGTGATGTAGATAGGAAGCAGTTTTGAAGGCCCCTCCCCCCATCAAACTGGAGAGTTTAGGGTGAATTTCTTCCCCTTCCAAAAAAGGGTTTTTCTCCTTTCTAAATGAAATCCAGGCTATGACACTGCGGAGGTGAAAGATAAATGGAAAAATCAAATGGTCTTTTCAAAATTGGTAGGTTAGAGTGGAAGTCTGCGAGAGAATCACTGCTCCTGTCACCAACCTGGATCATCCAGATTCTCATTAATGAAAACCTGGAGGGGTCATAAGCTTGATGTGAGATCTATTACTCAGCTCTAAATAAAGTCTCTCCACAATATTTCAATAGATTAATAGATAGGTTGGATTATGCGTACTTTACACAACAGCGTTGGAATGGAAATAACAACCTTTATATGAACTATAGCAAACATATTTGAGACATCCTCTTATCCTTTTGATTTACTTTATTTTCGTAGTTATGCTCTTGAATTATCGTTTTGTTTAAAGAAAAATGTTTCGCCATGCATCATAACTGATAAGCAAAAAGCAGTTGTATATATTAGGACAAATAATGATTCTGAAGTCAAAATAAAAATGAAGTTCAAATCTGATAAAGGGATTTTCAAAATAAATAAAACATTTGAATGCTCAACATAATTAGGTCTTGTAAAAACTAGAGTGAAAATATTGCATAAGTTAATACACTCCTGATAAGTCCTAGGAAATTTATTGTCTCTTTTTGGCTGGAAGAAAATAACATAATTTCGTAATATACAAGGACTTGTACGAATTCAAAATACTATCGCTAAGGCTCGAGATTCAAAGAGTTTGAAACTTGGTCAAAGAATGAGGTCATTATCTAGGCCCCACTTTAAAATAAAATGAAAATTGATATCCAGGTTTACGAATACTTGCGATGGAATCCATTACCAAAAGTCCAAGGTTGTCAAAAGCGTTTATCTGCGATATAAAATAGTTCGTGGTAACGAACTGTAAGTAAGGAGTGACCCGGCTCAATGGTAACCGGTTGTTCCCTCCTCAACGCCGTGCTCTTTACGCTAAAGTTTGAATTTATCACAACTCTATTTTTTTTAAACAATAAAAAACTTTAGCGTAAAGAGCGAGGCGTTGAGGAGGGGACAGCCCCTTTCATATACGGCATAATTTCTGTTCGTTTTAAGTTCTAATGTCGCTCCTTACTTTCAGTTTAAAAAAACTTGTTTTTTTTTTATTTAATCTCAGTTGAGGCTGAGAGAATTAAGCTGAAAATTTCAGGGCTATGTAGAGAGGGGTAGTTTGTTAATATTTTTTTATACTCAAGGTTGTATCACGATGGGGTTAGATCTGCAACCCATATATTTGTTTTTTTTCTCCGTGCTTATCAATCCCAAGCATTATAGTACAACTCTTAAAAAAAAAATGGTACACAATTTTGTCCCACATATAAATATAAGCCAAAATCTGAATTCCTATAGAGAAAAACCGAAAAGATTTAAAATATTATTTTCTTAACCAATTAAAAACGCTATCAATTAGACATGTCATTAAAAACGAACATAAATTAATTTTAAAGATGTTTTTTCCACAAAAGAAGTTTTTCAAATAAAAGTAAAGAGCTACCTTGAACCAAAGATGAGCATAATTAAATTCAAATAATTGTTCAATTGTAAAATTACCATAAAAAACTATCAATAAATAAATAAAACCAAAAACGAACATAAATTATAATAAGCAACCAAGTCAAACTCAAAACAAGCAAGAACTACCACAAAGAGACTAACGCCACCTGTGCCTTCTAAAGAGTAGAGCATAATTTGTACTTTAATAAAAACAAAATACTTTTCAAACTTTATCTCTTCGATAATAACTTAAATAAATCCGATATTATCAAGACTTTCAGCAATGAATATCAGTATATATTAAACTGTCAATCAACGTTAATTTGTTGTTTTCAGTAGTCTTGGTTACGATGGTGATTGCATTTTTTCTTATTTTTTTTGATGTTATGAGAAATAAAAACACATAACTCGCAAAAAGATTTGTTTTCAGAAAAGTGCAAATTATGTTCTGGTCTTTAGAAGGCACAGTACTAGTAGTAGTCTTTGTACTAGTTCTAGACCATTTTGAGTTTAACTTATTCTCTATTGTAATTTCGGTTCGGTTTGGGCGTGGGTTTTATTTATTCATTGTTAGTTATGAATGGTAGTTTATTGCTAGAAACATTAACTGACTTTATTTCTTCTCATATTTGGTTCAATAGATCTCTTAAATTTCTTTGATGCCTGAGCCTAAAATGATGCCTGAGCCTAAGAAAGGAGGTCTGAGCCGTGCCAAGAAGGTAGAAGGACTGAGGAATAAGTAAAGAAAAGTATAAAATTTTGGTACCTTTTTTGTTTTAATATTTGGTTATTTGAACCGGCATAATTAATGAATGCTTCATTCATACTTGGTTTTAGCTTGTGTTGGTGTTTGGATAAATAAATATGAACGCATTGTATATAGACTACTGGAACTAAGCGATAATTTTTACTTTTGAATTCTTTATTGTCGTTTTGAATCATGGAACTTCTAATAATACCATTGTTTTTGCCGTTTTCATGTTAATGAAGGGACAGCATCAATGTGAGAACATTTACCAGCAAGAATTTCTTTTTAATTTAGCTCATCAAAGCTAACAATTGTCTAACCAAAGTGCTCGTGTAGTAAATTTTGGAAATTATAGGTATAGTATTTTATAAATAATGTCCTTTTATAATTACTATTTGGTCTATAGATGAAGTACTTCTAAAATCCAAGAAATTGTACTAGAATAACACCAGCTGAGCTAAGCTGACCATATATATTTGACAATCATCTTACCAATGACAGTCTTATGCCCTATAATTTATAATTTTCGTTTCAGATACACGTGACAGTATTGGAATTCAGCCACTCAAGGATATCTTTGATACTTTTGGTGGCTGGCCAATCACTTATGGTGCTGACTGGCAGGGGGAATTCGACTGGGTGAATTTTGCAGCTTTTTCCAAGAATCAGTTTAACGTAAACATTTTCTTCAACACTTATGTATCTTTGGACATTAAGAACACCAACAGAAGTCTTATCTATGTAAGTATACATGACAATCTATATAAGTAAAATAACATGTAGGTTATTATTAAAGGAAGCTCAAATTTTTATCCAGGTATAATCAGAGAGTGAAGTAGAAACAGAAAGAGAAGGGGGAAAGACAGAGGGAATAGAAAGCCATAAAATATTATATAAGACAAGTATTTTTAAACAGTGAGGGAAAAGTTCTGTTGAATAATAAATTTCCTTTTTTCATTAACAGTTAAATGTGTTAATGTGTCGAAAATAGCCACGTAAACATTTTCGTAAAGAAAAACATTTAGTAAAGCCTTGACTTTAATAAGCTAGGTATAAAAGGCTAGAGCTGTTTCGGTGTTGTAAGATGGTTTATGGTCTTCCACTCTGTCATAAACTTCTTTCTCTGTCTTTATCCGTATTAGGACAAGCCTGATTGCATGGCCTCATTGTGTCGTCTGCTTTCACAAGATTGTCAAATTAGAACCCTGACTGCAAGCAGTGGTGTAGAGTGACCTTGAAGAATGGTGCCCCTTGAGGAAATTATAGCTTAGTAGAGAACATAGTACTGAACTGGCTTTGTGTAGACTTGAAAAGAAATTATTAGCCCTAGTGGGACTGATTTTCTTAAGTCAATTACAATATCGATGCTTTTGATAATATGGGAATTGTGACATGAAACGTTACGAAGTTGAAAGACACCTGTCATATTAACATTTTTATTGACGAATTTGGATGTTTTGAACTTGGAGTTTCAGTTTCACTGCTTAGGAGTTTCAGTAACTCATCTCCGAGGGCTAGGAAGTCTAGCTTTGGTTGGTAAGGTATCAAAATATAATTCTAGTTACTCTTTTTCTTACCGAAATGTGCAGGGCACGAGTCATAGTTTTGTTCGTCCTTTCGAACAGACTGACTGAGGTAGTTTTAACTCAGACAGATTTTACGTGTAATTACGGGAAAAAATAGACAATATCCTACTAGAAATATGGCATTTTTATTAAGGAACTTTAGGGCTTGTATAACTTTGCCTAGGTTGGTACAAACAGGACCAGAATATATTCTAGCTTAGGCAAATTTGGAACAGGGACGTAAAATAGTAATTGTAATAGAGTATTACATTTTAAAGGTAAAATACATTGGTCACATTTGGTAAAAACATGACTCATAAATTAAAAAGAGTGACACATGATTGTCAAAGGGCTAATGACTTGGCACGAAGACACTGAGTTCAATAGGACCGCCACAATTGATTTTGATCACTTGTCCCAGTTAAATATAGGAACGGGCCTCAATTAATAATATGGAAAATGTCAAAAGAGATTGGCTGAACATCTTGAGCATGCTTGAAACCTTAATAAAGTTGTAGGAAATAAAATAGAAAAGATCGAATTATTTTTGATAGTTCGGAAGTTAATGAACATTTATTTTGTGAGGCAGAGTCAGAGACAGAACTGAAAAGATTCGAAAATAATGTGACCTAAGATGCTAATAGCATGGTAAACGAATTTTTTAAAATATAATAGTTGTGAAATTAGAGATAAATTACTGAATATAATGTATATAATATCTAGGAAGGAGAAACGCCTACTGGTTTTGGGGAAACCTTTATTAAAGCCCTTTATAGGAAAAATGAGTGTGGCGGTTACAGAGGCCTTGCCTTGATTTATGCAGGAGGCGAATTGCTTAGTATGAAGACGCAAAAAAACAACGTTGATAAAGTTTTAAGAGTAAAACAGTCTGGTTGTAGGAAGGGAAGAAAATATGTTGACAATCGAACAGAAAAACATAATTTTCACTTTACTGAAGACAAAATATATTGACCAAATTTTTACTCTTCGATTAGTAGGTTAGAAGCATATTAATCATCAGATACCTGTAGTCTTCATTCTTATAGATCATGAACAGGCGTTTGACTTAGCTGATGGAAAAGCTTTCTTATAGATCATAAACAGATTTTTGATTTAGCTGATTGAAAAGCTTTAGTGAAAGTGCTAAACACTTGCGTGGTATACTAGATATATACATTCAATTGAAAAGTGCTATGTACTAGAATAATGTTGCTACGGTTAAGGTATGATGTGAGGATAGTAGTTGGTTTGGTGTGGGATTAAGAGTTAGGCAGGGTTCTGTCCTATCGCCGTTTATATGGATTGCTTTGATGGACTTTACCCTAATGAACACAGCAAAGGCTATGTTGGAAGATGGTATGAAATAGGAAAATAAACCTTCCGTAGACTTAAATTGTACATGCGATTTGAGTGTGCTAGATAAAAATGCTAGGGAAACGAATGAATTTTGGAGATTATGACTGTTTAGGGTGCAAAAGTAGACCCGAAAATGAGTGTTGAAACAACAAAGTCACTGAAAGGACAAGGAATAAATTAGGGTGAAGAGGTAATTTTAGGTAGCCATAAAATCAGTCAACTGGGTAGCTTCACTTTCCTGAGTAGTTTTATTACTACAAATGGTAGATGCAGTGAGGATGTAAGAAGTAAAATAGCCAAGACATAGAGTGTTTTTTTCACAGTTAAAAGAGCTGGAAGAAAAGGAAGATAAGCCTGCAAAGAAAGATGGAACATTCGAAACCATGGCATTGACTGTGGTTAAGTATCGCTCTCAAACGTGGGCGCTCGGAACGCTGAGGAATATTTGCTCAATGTTTTCCGGAAGAATTGTATAAGGATTGTTTTAGGTACCCTTGAAAGACTGAATAGCAAACAAGAGACAATGCAAAAAATGTGTTTCGATCACACCTTTTAGGACTATAGTGAAAGAAAGATTAAGATAGCTAGGCCACATTTCACGAATAAGAGATGACAGATTACCAAAGAATTATCTTTTTGGGTGTTATTTGGGGCTAAACATAATGCGTTTGGTCATTGAAAAGGTTTTACAGGAAATTAGGAATCCATGATAGGGGGTAAAGAGTGAAGTATTGAGCAGATTGGAGAGGAGGAAGAGTTTTTATAGCTGGTATCAAGCGGCTTAGTGCTTCAGTAACTTCTTATTAGTAGCAGTAATAGTACCATTATTATCTTGCCTAGTCAAACTCACTAATTTTTATCATTTTTTCTATGTTAGATTGATCAACCATCTTTAACACTTTCGCGTTCCCGTCTCCTAAATATTACCGCTGATCCCGAGAAAATAGAATTATATCAAGGATACCTCAACTATGTTGATCTGGTTGTTCATACTTTTAACCCGAATGTTGACTCACTGCCTCAAGACAGCCATGATTTAGAGGGAACTGTACATTTCGAATCTGAAATGGCTGAGGTGAGTTTTTCTAGTATACACCTTGGCTGAACTAACAACAAATGGAGAATTGCCTGCTTTTTCAGAAACAACTTTAAAAAACATTTAATTTTCAGAAGAAAGTAAACAGCAACATTAAAAATTAAAAAGAACAAAAGTTACTCTGTATATAAGCGGTGCCCCACTTGTATACAGAATAATATTTGTTCGACAAGGTATTTTACTTTTGTTTGAAAAAAAAATTATTTTGATCTTTTTATATAAACTCTGAGTCTGTAAAAGGTTTTTAACAGGCTGTCACCCCAAGTGTTTCTAGTCAAATTTGTATTTTCAGCAACAATTCTTTGGAATTGAATACATGCCTTCCTTACTTAATGTATAAGTTGATTACAGCCTCTGTTTATCACTTACCCTTAATTTACCTAGTTACATATTTAAACATCGGGGGAAATTCGTCTGAAATGGTTTAGTGTTGTAGAGACCATTTAAAAGAAATTAATTAAAAAAAAACTTTTTCCATAAAATAAGTTTTAAAAAAAGAGGTTTTTAACAAACCATAAATGAGCAGAAATAAAGTCAAATAATTAGATCAGGGCACGTCGTATAGAGGGGATTGTCATAGAAACTTTAAAAAGGGTTAATTTGATTTGACATTGAAAGTGCTAGTGCCCTTTTCAATGTTCAAAAGTGATTTGAGGGCAACCATCCCCCCTACCGCCCTCCATTTCTGCAAACACATCCAATCAAAATTCTTAGATAGAAATTTTGTTTAGCGTAGTTGAAAGGTCCGGATATGAGTCTTTGAGGATGACAACCGCCCATAGCCCCCTGGGCAAGGGTTGTAAGTTATGTCCTGGGGGCATGTAAGGTTTTTATAGAAAGGGTGGTTGTATAAACTTCGATTGGGGCTCATTGGACTGGCAATCAGAAGTTACATTGGCTTTTTTAAGAGTCAAAGTGATCGGAGGGCAGCTATCCAATCCTTATTGTTTTAGACCAGGGCACTTCGTGTAGCAGGAACTATCCCTCCGCCGCTTTTACGATTTATTTCCCCAAAATGTATCTGATAACAATTTTAAGATAGCCATTTGCTCAAAAACAACCCAAAAATCACATAACAAATCCTTTGTGGTTGACAAAGCCCCAGAGTCTGGGCGCAAGAGAAGTCATGCCCGGGGGCATATAAGCTTTTTATGGAGGGGGTGGATGTATTAAGTTTAGAGAATGCTCATTTGATTAGAAATTGAAAGTTCTAGTTCGCTTGTAAGAGTCAAAATTATTGAGGGAAACAACCCCCCCCCTCCTCCCTGACTTCCTTTTTTGCACTAACGCATCTGATCAAAATTATGAGATAACCATTTCGTTCACAATAGTTTAAAGAGTATATAACAGTGCCTCCAGGGTGGACACAACCCTCCAGAGTGGAATGGATGGTCGTATTAATTTTTGGTCGAATGGGGCTCATCTGATTGGAAGTCCGGAAGATCTAGTGCCCTTTTTAAAAATCAAAAGTAAATGGGGGGGGGGCAACCAGCCCCCACCCCAGAAGCCTATCATCCCCGAAACACATCCGACCAAATATTAAGAGAATTAATTTGAAAAGTATTGTTGAAAGAATCAGTAATTATGTTTTTGGTGATATCAGCCTCCCCATTGTCCTCAGGTTAAGGGCCGTTAGGCAATTCGTTCACTGTTTACATATAGTATGTGTTATTGAGAAAGGTTTGTATGTTTCAACTCTATTTTCTTAAAATACAGAAGGAATTCAGGTGAGCCTTTCAGAGAATGGTGAGGGGGTGTTGAACTAAATCAAAAACATGTTATGTGTATACGGATTATCAAAAGGGCATAACTCATAAATGACTTGGTGTATTAATTTGGAACTTTCAGTAAATAACAAGGGAGGTGATAAAAAATGGAGGATTTGCATGCTGCCACTACTACTATAACTACCGCTCCTACTTCTGCTATAACTACTACTACTACTAATATACTTCATTTACAATACTGAGGGAAAACTTGAACTAAAACAAAAGGTGCTATGTGTACACATATTTTCAAAAGAGTGTATCTCAAAAACTGACTTGGTTATCAATTTGGAACTTTCAGAGAACGGTAAAAGGGGAAAATCATCTGACCAAAAGGCAATATGTGCACGCTACTGCTATTACTTCTATCACTGTTATATTTATTGCTACTACTACTACTTCAACTACTTCTTCTATTGCAACTACTGGTAAAGGCAATACATTTATACTGCTTTTGCTACTAGTACTACCGATACTACTATTTGTACTACTACTAGTAATAAAAAAAACTACTGCTATTACTACTATTACAACTATACCTAACCGTATGAAAGTCAAATTTTCAAGGACTTATTTTGTTTTGTTTTTGTTTTTTGTTGTTGTTTTTTTTTTTTGGGGGGGGGGGGAATAATCACGACACGCCGTCTGTATGTAGGTCATCAAAAGGATGAACCAGCAATATCTTTGGAATAGTTTAGTGTGTGAAGTTGAAACTAACAGGGCTTTTTTGGGAAGGTTGAACTGACCAAAAGAAAATATTTGCATCCGTTTGCTTCTGCTCACACTACTACTACTTATACTGTTGTTACTACTCTACTGCTACTACGACTAAACTAATGCTAATACTATTAATTCTACTGCTACTACTACTGCTGCTGCTACTAAAACTAAGCGTTTTAAGATGAAAAATTTGGGAAATATTTAAACTGTGTACGGATCTGAATCAAAACACACTATGAAACACAGGTTGTTAAGAGGACTTACCAGGAATGCCTCATGAAAGGTTAATGGTATTCAATCTAAACTTTCAGCGTGTGTTGAAGGGGCGTTGAAGAAACCAAAGGTGCTATGCGCATGCTGCTACTAATGGTACTGCAACAATTGCTAATACCCAAGGTAAGAGTATTAAGGTGAAGCTTTCAAAGAGTAGTTAGGCGGATTTTGAACTAAATAAAAAGGTTCTAGTACCCTTTCAAAGAGTCAAAAGAGATTAGAGGGCAGACAGCCTTCCCAAGCCTATTCATTTTCCAAACGCATGAATTCTTACAATTTTTTGGGAATGATATTAATTTTTATTTTTCAGGTCAACTTGAGGAGGTATAAAATTAAATTAAACAATACCATTAACAAATTAAACAATTTAAATAGCCAGCCAGACAATAGATTCTCATAGAAAAAGCATAAAGATATAAAATATTTTTTTTCACGAAAAAGACTATGCCAATAAAAATCGAACAGAAATTAATTTTAAAAACTTTTCCACAAAACTTGTTTTTCAAAGAAAAGTAAAGAGTCCCATTAAATCAAAAATGAGTAGAAATAAAGTCAAATAATCTTCCAAGCGTAAAACTACCAAAAAGCCCCAAAAATAAATAAATGAAACCCAAACGAACAAAAATTACAATAAATAATCGAGTCAAACTCAAAACGAGGAAAAATTTAAATGGCTAGTACTGACAGCCTCCATGCCTTCTCAAGACCAGAAAATAATTTGCACTTTAATCAAAAAAATATTACCATGGATTTTTAGTTTAATATACATATACTGATATTTGTTCCTTAAAGTTTCGAGAATTTTTGATTTATTAAATATTAAAAGTGAAAACATTTAAAATGTATTTTGTTTTCAGTAAAGTCAAAATTATGTTCTGATCCTGAGAAGGCGTAAGGATTGTCAGCACTACTCATGTTAGTTTTTGTTGGTTTTGAATAACTTTCAGCAACTACTATCATTATATCTCAAATATTCAGTTTCATTCTGTTAGTTGTTGCCAAGACTGTTTAAAGACATATATAGCTTTATTGTGGAATTTATTTGGAATAAAAAATTATTTTGAGAAGGGAAACTTTGAAAAACTTGAATCTTTGGCAATCAAAAACGAACAGAAACTAATTAAAAAAAAAAAATTTCCGAAAATGATGTTTTTTCAAAAAAAGGAAAGGCCATACAAAACTTTAGATCCTAAGAAATAAAAACCTACAATAACTCAAACTCAAAACGACCAGAAACTACTATTAAAGAATAAATGAAACCCAAAACGGACAGAAATTAAATAAACAATCATAGCAAAAAAACCTGCAACAGGTACTAATATAAATGAATAAATGAATCTTAAAACGAGTAAAGCTTAAACTTAATATACAATTCAAGCTTAAAACGAACAAAAATTGAATAAACAATCATAGCAAACAAACATGCAATAGGTACTAATATAAATAAATCAATAAATCTTAAATCAAGTGAAACTGAAATTTAATATGCAAATCAAGTTTGAAACGAATAAAAATTACTACAAACCAGAGTTCTTCAAAAAAGTAGTGAGAACTGGTTCTTTATCTGGTTCTCACTACAATTTTTGAAGATATATCTTCAAAAAATTATTTTTGAATTATTTTGTTCAGTATGGTACTCAGATTAGCCTTTCAGAGAATATTGAGAGGATATTGAGAATATTTCATCTTTATACAGTAAGCTGTTCTAAAAAATTCCTGATACGTCCTTTTGACAATCTGTGTGCAAATATTGTATTTTATTTAGATCAGATTTTACCTCAGCCACTGAGAGTTTTCTTTGATGTTCATTTCAATATCCTCAGCCTTGGTAGCACTCGCTCCTGAAGCAGTAGTGTCAGCGGTTGTAGTAATAGTATTAGTACTAGTAGTAGTAGTAGTAGTAGTAGTGGTAGTAGTAGCGCTAGTGATAGTTGTAGTAGCAGCAGTAATAGCGTGCAAATATCGTCTTTTCGGTAAATTGATTATCTTATATCCTGAAAGTTCCAAATTATTATATTCAGTCATTCCTGAGTTGCGCCCTTTTGAAAACCCGTATGCCACATAGCGTGTTTTGATTTAGTTTACACTCCACTCAATATTCTCTGAAAGGCTAATCTGAGTACCTTTCGTCTTTTTGGAAAGTAAAGGTCAAACGCGCCCACCCTTCTCAATAAAATATACTATATGGAACAATGGACTGATTACCTTACTTACAGCCCTTACCCTGATGGCTGCTGGGGGAAGGGGTGGGGGGTTGACATCCCCAAAAATATAATTGCTGAACCTTCCAGCTCTGCATAATAAAATAGTTATACCCGGGGTATAACTTACCACCTTCGTCCCTGGGTTCTGGAGGGCTTTGCCAACCCTGAAGTCATTGTTAAATGATCTTTGGACTATTTTGGACGAAATGGTTTCTAAAAATTTCGATCATATGTATTTGTTGAAAAGAGGGCATGGGGGGCTAGTTGCCTCCCGATCACTTAGGCAGTGCTATTGCGCTACCTGTACTAAAAATAAAGAGATGTTCGAACAAACTGATGGTACAGCAGGGCAAAAATTTAGCTATGGTAATTAAAAAACTGATTTAGGACAATTTTAGAGAAAACTTGGGTTTACACATTATCCCCTCAAATAAAGTGAATTGTTTCGATTCATTCAATTCTCTTTTCTATCATCCTAAAAGGCTTTTAAGACTTTTAGACTTTTAATGTCATCAAAAGTAGACTAGAACACATTCACTCTTCTATATCGGAAAACTGAACTGTACACTCGGAAATAATTTCTTTAGTTGTCATCGTGCATCGATTTCCTTGGATTTCTAGAGATAACTTTTTTGTAGACAGGATAACCTTCTATAGATAGAATCCTTTATTCCAACCCGGATGAACAGATCTTGATCTTCTAAGAACTGGAACTTGAATTTGTCATCCAGATATAATGTGTCTTCTTGGGTTTTAGTCTTTTGATTCTGTGAATCATATTTTGTCGAAGTAAAATGCCCTACCTTAGAAGCTTAACTTTTTAGAAATCAGACCACTTTGAATACTGATAGAACTTCATTTTATCTCTTGTCAATCAAAAAAAGTTCCCGTGTTTCTTATTATGTTTAAGAGGTAATTACTTGGCGAAAAAAAAAAAAAAAAAAAAAAAAAACTGTCGTGAATTTTTGGAAAAAAATAACGGAAATTCACTCGAAACAGAATTCATTTCGAAACAGAAGTCCTGATTTTTTTATTGTTACCTAAAAATTAATAAAATAAAGGTTTACCCAATGAACTGATTCACAGATATTTATTAGCCATGGTGACTTACGCAGTCTTAATACATATGAAAACAAAAATAATGCAGATACAGAGTTTGGTTATTACTTCTAATACACAGAATTTACTTCAGGATATCTTTAATTACACGTTGACATTAACAAAAAATAACTCACAATAATCATAACACGTCTGCACACGTGATACGGGAGCATAAACCCTTATTACCCCGAAAATATAGTTGCTTTTTTTCGTAACTGTGACCTGTGGGTTACGGTTGTTGCAACACTCCACGGGATCTTGACACCAAAGGTCTAGTTTTGATCAAGGTCAGTCTCCTTCTTGGAATGTCTCACTTTTTCAAAAGAAGGTAAAGTTTCTCAGGCTTGTGACCTTTGGTGGGTAACTTTAAACTTGATGAATTATAAATATCTAGAACCACCTTAAAGAGTGCAACTCCTTTCGATGTATGTATTGTTATTAAAATTTCTTGTTTTTAAAAGTTTCAGCTATTATTAGCACAAGTTCGTTATTAGCACAACCCTGAACATGATTTCGTTGCCACGAATTTCTTATTTACATATCATAGGCATCGCAATCGCGCTGCCTAAGTAAATAACGATTTTGGCACAATGTATTATTTTTTCCCTTTAGACCAGGGCACATCATATCGAAGGAGTTGTCGTAAAAACTTCGAAAAGGGCTCATTCGATTAGAAATTGAAGTGGCTTGTGCCCTTTTGAACAGTCGGAAGTGATTGGAAGACAACTAACACCCCTTCTACGCCCATCATTCCCCCAAACACATCCAATCAAACTTTTGAGATAGCCATTTTGTTCAGCGTAGTTGATTTCCAGATAGAAATTATCTTTTTGAGGAGGACACTCCCCCACAGCTCTAGGGGCAAGGGTTGTAAATTATGCCTTGAGGGCATATAAGGTTTTTTTTTATAGAAAGTTTTGTCGTAGAAACTTCAAAAAGGGATTATTTGATTGGAAATTGAAATGGTTAGTGACCTTTTTTATAGTCAAAATTGATTGGAAGGCAATTAACACCCTTTCCACGCTTACCATTTATCCAAATACATCCGATTAGAATTTCAAGATAGTTATTTTGTTCAAAGTAGTTGAAAGTTTCGGAAATTATGTCTTTGAGGATGACACTCCCCCCACAGCCCTCAGGGTAAGGGATGTAAGTTTTGCCCTGGGGGCATATAAGGTTTTTATTGGCAATTTTGTCGTAGAAACTTGAAAAACCGCTCATTGATTGGAAATTCAAAGGGCTAGTGCCCTTTTTAATAGTCGTAATTTACTTGAGGGCAACTAGCCCACCCTCCCACGCCCAACTTTTCCCCAAACACATCCAATCAAATTTTTTGATATCTATGTTCAACATAGTTAAAAGTCTTAGAAACTAGATCCTTGAGGATGATAACCCCCGTCAGAGCCCTCTGGGCAAGGGTTGTAAGCTATGCCCTGGGGGCATATAAGGTTTTTCTAGATAGTGATGTTGTAGAAACTTCAAAAAGGGATCGTTCGATTGGAAATTAGAAGTGCTTGTGTGTTTTTTAATAGTCGAAAGTGATTCGAGGATAACTAACACCCCTCTCACACCCACCATTTCCCCAAACACATCCAATCACAATTTTGAGATAGGCATTTTGTTCGACATAGTTTAAAAGTCCGGAAGTTATGTTTTTTAGGATGAAATTCCCCCCCACAGCCTTCGGGGCAAGGGTTGTAAGTTTTTCCCTGGGGGTATACAATTTTTTTTTTACAAAGCGTTGTCGTAGAAAATTCAAAAAGGAATCATTCGATTGGAAATTGAAACGGCTAGTGCTAGTTTTAATAGTCTCACGCCCACTATTTCCCCAAACACATCCAATCAAATTTTTGAGATAAAATTATGTGTTTGAGGATGACAACCCCCTCACAGTCCTCAGGGCAGGGGTTGTAAGTTATGCCCTGTGGCACATAAGGTTTTTATAGAAAGTGTTGCCAAAGAAACTTAAAAAAGGGCTCATTCGATTGGAAACTGAAAGGGCTAGTACCCTTTTTAATAGTCAGAAGTGATTGGAGGGCAGCTAACCCCCCTTTCACGCCCACCATTTCCCCAAACACATCCAATCAAAATTTTTAGATAGCATTTTTCTTAAACGTCGTTGAAAGTTCTCCGGAAATTGGGTCTTTAAGTATGACCCCCCCCCTGCCCTCAGGGTAAGGCCTGTAAGCTATTCCCTGGGGGCATATAAGGTTTTTCTTGAAAGCGCTGTCATAGAAAATTCAAAAGGGCTCATTCGACTGGAAATTGAAAGAGCTAGTGCCTTTTTTAATATTTGAAAGTGATTGGAAAGCAACTAACGCCCCTCTCACACACACCATTTTCCCAAACACATCCAATAAAAATTTTGAGATAGCCATTTTGTTTAACGTAGCTGAAAGTTCTGGAAATTAAGTCTTTGAGGATGACAACCCCCTCACAGCCCTCAGGGCAAGGGTTGTAATTTATGCCCTGAGGGCATATAAGGTATGTATAGAAAGTGCTGTCGTAGAAACTCAAAAAGGGATCAATTCGATTGGAAATTGAAAGGGCTAGTGCCCTTTCTAGTAGTCAAAAGTGATTGGAACTTGACATTTTTATAGTAAAAATCGATGTAAGTACAATGTATTATTATTATTATTTTTTTTTACCAGGGCACTTCGTATCGAAGGAGATGTTGTAGGAACTTGAAAAAAAGGCTCATTCAATTGAAAATGGAATGATCTAATGCCTTTTTTATTGTCGAAAGTGATTGGAGGGCAAATATTCCCCCTCCCACGCCCACCTTCCCATTTCCCCATTATGTTTAAAAACTGAATATTGCCTTAAGATTAAATCAAAATGCACTGTGTTAATGGTAATTCCCAATAAGGCATCTCAGCAGAATCCCAAGAACGATTGAAGGGCTACTTCTGATTTTTAAGTTTTCGAGGCTACTTCTGCTCTTAAAATTCAACCAAATCAAAATAGCGTAAGTGTATCTAAGCTATCAAAGAAAGTAAACAGATTTGTTTTTTTTTGCGAATGGTATCAAATTTTCTATTTCAGGTCAACTAGAGGAGGTATGAAACTGAATTAAACACTACTATTTGTGTACATATTTTTAAAAGAATATATGTTGTTAAAAATTGCTGAAAACTTTTCTCCAGCATACAAATAGCAGGTCCAAACCATATAGTCTTAAAAAACGAAAAGATTTAAAGTATTATTTTCTTTTTCCCTGAAAAGACTAGGTCAATATAAAACGAGCAGAAATTAATTAAAAAAGTTTTTCCACAAAATAAGTTTTTCAAAGAAAAGTAAAGAACTCCATTAAACCAAACCTGAGCAAAAACAAAATAAAAAAATCTACCAATCTTGACACTACCACAAATCAGCATCGATAAATAAGTGAAATCCAAAACGAAAAGAAATTACAATAAATAACCCAGTCAAACTCAAAACGAGCAGAAATCAACATGAGTAGGGCTCAAAACCTCTGCGCCTTCCCAAGGCCAGAACATAATTTGCACTTCACTGGCACAAATACAAATGAACGTGTATTGCCAGTTTAATATACATATACTGATATTTCTACACCATAAAATAGATATACTATGTAGACTGATATCAAAATGTTGATATTACTTGGTTTATTAAAGTTATAAAAGTAAAAAATTTACATTTTTTCTGTGAAGTGCAAATTATGTTCTGGCCTTGGGGAGGCATAGGGGGTTTTGAGCCCTACTCATACTAATTTCTGCTCATTTTGACTTTGACTCGGTTATTTATTGTAATTTCTGTTAGCTTTTTGTTTCATTTATTTATCGATGCTGATTTGTGGTAGTTTCACGCTTGGTAAATTATTTTATTTTATTTTTGCTCATTTTTGGTTTCATTGAGTTCTTTACTTTTCTTTGAAAAATGTATTTTGTGGAATTTTTTTTTAAATTAATCATTCATATATCACGAATTATTTCATTCATATATATTTGAGACTTGCCTTTCGAGTTTTTATTTCTTTTCTTTTTAATTTATTACTTTAAAGGTTTTGTTCCCATCAATTTGTCTTGGGTTCTATTGAAAGTTTGGGTTTGTCAGCTTTTAATATTTGTCAGCCATCATTCTTTAAGACACTTAAATTAGAATAACGTGAATTTTCTTGAATTTGGCATAATAGTCATTTATGACGACTAATTACACATAGAAATTACTACCTTAGATTGCAATTATGCAAGATGCATGCTTATAAAATTCAATTTTTGGACTGAGCAATGAAGATTCGATCATTAATGCACAAAAGTAATTTTACTGGAAATTCTATTAAAGAACATAAGATTCGCTAATTTTAGAATTTTCCATAAATACCTCCACAAAACGATTATAAACTCTTTTTTATTTTGAAAACAGCAAAATAAAGAAATATTCGGACAGCACCAATGGTCTTGCAGATTGAGTTTCATCTGTATTTATTCAGAACTCTTTTTCATCAGAATGACAGTTATATCTCTTATCTATAACGGCAGCCAGTTTCACCTGACTTAAACTATAAAAATGCCCATTATGTGTTTGAAATGTAGTACGTGTTATTACTGTCTGAAGTATGGTATGTTTTATTTGTTGGATATATAGTCCTCAAATGAAACTTTTTAATGAGTCATTATCGACATTTTATGTTCTAGTTTTTATGTTAGACATACGGTCAAAATTGATCTAGTGTGCATTCATTAGAAGCATGTTACGTTTTTCTTGGAATTTATTGTAGTTAAATAAAACCATGCTTTCATTTTAGACTTGTTGCCAAGGAAGTTATAAATAAGAAGAATTAAAGATAATTCCATTTTTTAACAGAATCAGATTAAACTTTCATTTTGTGTTAGATTAGGATTAGTATTCCACACCTTTGGCTGTTCAAGACCAAAACGCTTTCCCTACAAAAGCAAGTTATGAGCCAGAAACACGGTATTGGACCATGTATGATTATTTTATAACTAATGTCCAAACGATATAATCATCACACATAACTTGACGCTAGAAAACATGCCCGTCTGTGGATTCCGGGCATCGATTCTCTAAATGGTCTTGCTCCAAAGGCCTTCGATCTTTCACCTTGTCCCCAGCCAGAAAAGGTTCGGCTGAATTAATTCTGCCTCTTCTTTGTTAGGTTTGCCTAGACTAGATTGCCTTACCAGGGAGTCGCCATAAATCTTGCTTTGAGCCGGTCCGATTCAATCTTTAATTATAATTAATCCCTTCTTAATCCAAGTAAATAATATGCCTTATCCTTTTTTATGGTTCTAAAAGGGTAGATAATAATTTCCAATTCAATTAAGGTGGTAAATCCTTCGAGGTTGCTAGCATTGCTATTACAACGAGTTGCGCTTAATTATAGTTCATTACCAACCACTGTCTGAAACTTTTAACTTCGGTGTAATTCAGTAACATATTGATCTCGTCTTCTCCTACCTTTCTAATTCAGTGACTGATAAATGAATATGTGGTTTATTAATGACAGCTTCCTTTAAAACAAATTATAAATTTGAGGTAAGTATTTTTGAAGACCACGCTGCCTTTCCGTGACGTACAAATAAGAGTTCAGATAGGGATAAATCCTTTTTAATAAAAGGAAAACAATGACAATGACAGTGAAAACAATTACAAAATATATTATTTCGATCACTTACACAGTGATTGTCATCAGCAGATAATTTGATGAGAAACAACAGATATTTGGTGATGACGATCACTGTATGTAATAGAAATATCCAGATATTTTGTCATTGTTTTCACCTCAGATGGTGTTCACCTCAAATTCATTGTTGCCTCAAATGAATTTGACTTGCAGCTACGGGAAAAAAAGACAGGAGCTAAGTTAGAAATAAAACATTTCTATTAGGGAATTTTAGCGCCCTGGTTGGTAGAATAAGGGATAGATGGTTTCCTAGCCTAGTTAAATTCGGTGTCGGAAAGGAGAATAGTAACGGTTATAGATTGCTGTAATTTTATAGGTACGTATAACAATCTAGTTGCAACCTTAACAGTATTTAGTCTTAAAATGGTCATATGTTAAAGTGCTATTCCCATGATGATAAGACGGCCGACCTTGATGAATATACCTTCGTAAACTGAAGCCTGGCAAGATCGGTACAAGATAGTAGAGCATATAAGACTGCTATTATTGATGTTTTGAAGTCATTGTTGCAGCGGCAGCTTTAACCTAGTGAAGCGCGATAAAAACTAAAGACCACCATCTAACAGTGTCTATGATTAGTTTAAAACTGGAGTTTGAATACATTAGCTACCTTGCGGAAATTTAGGACGTTTGTTGAGTCCAGAATGAGAATTTGGGAGAAACTTTCCTGGAACAGTTGAACTGAAACTTGACAATATAGAAGATAGATGGAATAATTTCAAGAAAATGGCTTATGAAGTAGCAGACGGTGTCTTTGCGAGGAAATATTGAAACTGCAGCTAAAAATATTACTGACAATGCTTTAAGTTTAATAAAAGAGAGGAGGAGTTTGAGCCAAAAGTAAATGAGTGATAGATCACGTGAGAATAAGAGGAGCGTAAGGAAAGTGGAGGCAGCATCAAAATATGATTAAAGTAGCTGTGAATTGGAGGTCAATGATTCAGTTGATGTGGATCTGGAAGATGAAGCAAGACAGCATAATAGTAAAATATCTGGAAAAAAACAATAATAAGTTCCCCAGGTACTGATATTTAGTAAATAAGTTTCTTAAATATAGTGGCTGTGAAGTTACAGATAAATGATTGAAGCGTATGAATGGGGTTTTTGAAAATGGGAAATACCTAGCCATTTTAGGAAAAAATTTAGTTTAACCCTCTATCAGAAAGTTGATAAGAGGGAGTGCGGTAATTACAGACATTAGCTTTTTTTCTGTAGGAAGCGAATTATTTAGTGTGATGATAGTTTTTAGATTTAGAGATACTGTACACAATGTTTTAAGAGAAGAACAGTGTGATCTCAGGAAGGAGAAAGGATCCGTCGACCATATTTTGCTCTTAGATTAGTTGAGAAATGCCTTAGTCATCAGAACCCTTTAGTCCTCAGTTTTATAATAAATTAACAAACGGTTGGTTCAGCTGCCAAAAGAGCTTTTGCGAAGCTCTTGTATGGTATGCTAAATACAATATTGATAAATAAAATATTGTGGTTTGTGCTACATACGAGAATAGCATTACTACTTTTAAGGTAGAAAATGAGGCTCGTTGGTAGTTTTGTATTGAATCGGGAGTTGAGCAAGTTTACCTTCTATCTCTATTTGTATGGATCGTTGTGATAGACTTTGTCCTAAGAAACACGGAAAAGGCTATAGGTGAGCATGGATTCCAGTGGCAAAGTAAAATTCTCATAGAGTTAGATTGTGCTGATGATTTCAGTGTCTTAGATGACAATGTTAGTAATATGAATTGAGAATTCAGGATGCAAGAATAAGTTTAAAAATTAATTTTAAGAAAACTAAGTCAAATAAACTGGAAATAAATGAAGGGGAAAAGGTGATGTTGGATAACGAGAAGATTCATTAAGTGGATAGCTTCACTTACCTGGGTAGGTCTCTTAGTAAGGATGGTGAAGGTAGTGAAGATATTAAAAGTAGAATTGACAAAGCCTAGGTTGTTCTTCACAGTCGAAAAGTTTGAAAGAATAGTAAGAAATATCTATGAAGAAAGATTAGAATGTTGGAAGCAATGGTATTGACTTTGGTTGAATATGGTTCTGAAATATGAGCGATTCGAAAGACTGAGGACGATTTGATACATGTTATCCAGGGGAATTGTCTACAATTTTTTTTTCAGCGGTCAAGAGACTACTTACCTCTATTGGCCTCACCCCTTGATGCTAAGCCATCATTGTTGGATTTATCTGTGTCTTCATTTGACGTTGTCTGCGAAAAATTGGACAAACTCCGTCAAACTCGGTAGCCAATTAACGTCACCTAAATATTGTTATTTTGACGTAGCTTACACAATACCACTAGATAAAAACAAAAGCCGGCTTTACTAAAATTAATTTCTAGGCCTATTTTAAACGACATTGTCTTTTATTATTCAATTTCTTAGAAATTCAATAGGACAATGAAACCTGTTGTAAAAAAATTTATTTAGATGTGTTTAGATTAATTTCTTAGAGTTACGAGTATAGTAGGAGCTGCCATTGTATTTGCTGCTTTCATAGAGCATGCCACTGTTGCATGATCGAAATTCATACTTCGACTTTAAGATCGTTTTGGCACGAAATTACACACTCGACTCCTATTCTTTTCTAGAATTTTTACACTACTCAGTCTAAATTGGGGTATGCATATATATGGACAAATGAGAGTTAACTTTGAATTAAGAACCATGTCTTTGATCAGGCTGGCAGTAGCAAGATGCGCTTCTGCAAAACATCCTTCTATACATTAGTTGTCTATACATGTTCTAGCTTTGCTGGCACAACATGGTTATATTTATTTATCCAGAAGATTCTCAATATCGATCACCTAACTTAGCTTAGCTAATGTAAATACTTGAATTATTTTATTTCAGTTTTTAGTTGACGCTGCCGATCGTCGTGACAATGAAGCCATGTACAACCCTTATACTGTTGCTGAACTTCAAGTATTTACGGACTCTATTCCTGGTGGGGCTCAGGCAAGTCCTTTTGCTACCATATTATTAGTGTGATAAGGAATTACGTTGAATATGTACTTAAAACCTTAAATCAGCTACTTGATAAATATTGACATTTAAATGGATTTCTTAGTATTTCTTTTTTACTATCCTTTGTTCATTACATTGCTGTAAAAACTTTTACAGCTAGAAAAACTAAAAATTTTTAAAAGTTTTGATATTTCAAGTTGAAAGCTATTTTAAACTCCTATTAAATAGTGGATTAGAAGTAACCTATTTCATAAATTTGCCTACTACGACGAGTTGCTTTTTCTTAAGGATGGAAAGTATTATAGATTGGAAATATATAGTAAAATAGATGGAAAGTAGGAAAGTCAATTAGCTAATGAATGAATTCGAATTAAAACTAAAACAAAAGACTGGAATATTACCTTTATTGATACTTTTGTAGGTTGGCCAGACAAAATCATTTTGGTTAGGAACTTTGTTTTGGTTTGTGTTATTTTGGGGTAATGAAATAGTAATAAAGTTGTATAATAACTCCCTCTTTAATTTAGTACTTCTACAAAAATCTATCTACGAATTAGTGCTTCTAAGAAAATGTTGGTTATCGATTCGATGACTGCATAGAAATTAAGTCTGGCTCCAAACATGATGTTTATGCGCTGAATTGTTCGTACTCCACCCTCTAGCTTGACGGTGAAAATAGAGAAACACTTTGTTTTCTTTGAAGCACCTGTAAATATACACCATGGTATAGCAAATAAACATGAATAAACAGCTATACATACCCAGATAAAGAGTTGAGAAGGAGATTGTCTCCCTTTGATAATTTTAAAAATGTTAGGCTAAGCACTCTTCCTGAATTTGGGATCCCGTCCCCCCACAGAACCCTGGAACATCTTCCTTAGGATCCAGACAGGGGATGGAAAGAAGCATTTTGTAAATGCTTTACAAAACTGAAAAACTTTTACAAGTAAATACTATCTTTATAAGTGTGTAATAATTGTGTATTTCTGTATGTATTTATTTTTTCTTGAAAATGGCTCTATATTTTTTCGGAAAAAATGGTATCCTGAGATATTTTCGCTTTTAAAACGATCTAGATATGTCAGAAGTTTGAGAAAATTCAGTAAGAGCCTTAATTTTGGAAAAAAAATATTCATATCAGTGAATTCATTTTTGTACATATCATTGCAGTATTGCAATGACTTTGTCACACTTATGTGGAAAAAACTGGCTATTACAAAAATATTTTTGTATATTTTAACAAGGGATTATAACAATTCAAAAATATTAAAAAAGAAAACCAAAAGGTTCAATCGGTTCAATAATCAAATACCTTTGAAAAGACCGCTGTATGAAAAGACATTAAATTGCTTTAAGAGCAAAAAACTGGTACTTGCAAAAATATTTTTATAAATTTTGAAAAACAATTCAAAAACTTTGAAAAATAAAACCAAAAGTTTCACACCAGCTGTATCGGACTTGATTCAATAATCAAATATGTTTGAAAAGACGTACAGTATGAAAAGATATTAAATTGCTTAAAGAGCAAAAAGCTGTTAATTGCAAAAATAATTGTATACATTTTAACAAGGGATTACAACAATTCAAAAATCTTAAGAAAGAAAACTAAAAGTTTGAAGCTTAGTAGACCAGCGGGGTTAGAAATCGGTTTTGCTTCAGTAATCAAATATATTTGAAAAGACTTCAATATGAAAAACTTATCTACCAATGTTATAATTCACAAGTGTTATAAATGATAATTGGTTGGAAGAAAAGAAATTTTTGCCCCACCACCTGAACAATTAACAATCCACAACCTGAACCATCATGTAAGACTAGACCTATAAGGGCAGCTAAAAGGGTGGCTGGCATAACCCCCCGCCCCCCGGAAAATACCCTCTCCCTGCCGAAAATACCCCTAGAAAATACCCCCCAAGGAAAATACCCCCCTCCGCCAGGAAAATACCCTCCCCCAGATAATATCCCCGTGGAAAATACCTCCCCTTGAAAATAAGGCTTTCCAATTTTGAGAATTTTATTTGAGTTTTTTTATTAATTATTTTTTTAATTTCCGTAGTGGGAAGGAATTTTGGTACTTGTGCATTATGCGCCACTCACTCACGTTTACGCTGTGTACGCTGTGTTCGAGAATACACCGGTTTTTTCTTTAGTTTCTTCGTTACCTTAGAAATAAATTTGGGCTATAGATTTGCACATTAGGGGGGGGGGGTAAAGTATAGTGGGTATGCATGCAATATGTGTTTGGTACAATTATTCTACAGATTAGATATATAGATAAATAAGTGTATTTTAAAGCCAAATATACGGCCACGAAGACAGTAAAATAACATAAATGAAAGTCACTTAATTGAAACATTACATTAACTTTATACTGGGATTTCTTTTTTTTAGTTAACAAAATTTTTTGACTTCAAATTATCCAAATACGTGCCCCCCCCCCCTCTCCTATGTGCAAATATACAACCCAAATTATATATTTCCCATATATTCTGTCACTTGTCTTTGTCTTATCTCGCGCTAAGCTGAAAAAAAAACTAACGAATAAAATGATTTTGTTCTCGAGCTTTACACAAAGAAAACTTGAGTGAGTTGCCCATAACGCACCAGTACCAAGACTCCCTTCCCCTGCGGAAATAAAAAAAAAACTCAAATAAAAATTTCAAATTTGGAAAGCTTTATTTTCCACTGGGGGGTATTTTCTGGGAGGTGGTATTCTCCGCGGGTGATATTTTTGGGGGGTTAGGTCATTTCCACGGAGGAGGGGGGTATTTTCCGTGGTTTTATTCCGGGGTATTTTATGCGGGGGGGGGGGAGGGGGGTAAATGCCTAGAGCCCCTGCACAGATGCCCGGGTATACAGAGGAGCAGACACAGGATCTTTAAATAGATCTGATCACGATATCCTCACTTGCTAAGTCCGTCACCGCCTTTGTAGGCAGAAGTGACAGAAGGCAGAGAAGTGCTTTGATGTGTCGAAACTAAAGATGCCCGGAAATCAAAGCCGACTTCAAGTTAAAGCTTATAAACTGAAACCTTGAACCGTCTTTCACATGTCGAAGAAAAATGGACGTAGATGAAAATTGCGACACACAACGTTGCTGAGGAGATACTTGGCCACACAAAACGAAAACAACGGGCCTGGATCTCTGACCACACCATAGAACTAATCGAGAAGAAGCGGCTCCTCGCGGGAGGATTAAAAGAACCCTTAAAAGTAGCCCACAAAGTAGCTAAACAGTCACTGAAACGGGACAGAACAGTAGTAATCATATCTGGCGAATGAGTTGGAACAAGCTTCCAAGAGCCACAACAGCAGGAAAATGTTCCGACTTCTGAAAGAAGTGACAAAAAAAGCTCATGTAGCGATAAGTCCGGAGATCTCATCCGAACAGAAGAAGGACGCATAGAACGCAAGTCAGAGCATTTTTCTGAGCTACTAAAACCTGTCAAACCCACGTGCGATCTACCTGCCTTCTCGAGTGCTGCTAGAAATCCCTATTCAATAAACCTCGATCTGCCAAGTATTGCGGACGTACTAAAAGCGCTGAATTGCATGAAAAACAATAAAACTCCAGGAGAGGATGGGATCCCTTCTGAAATGTTCAAATCCTCACCAACTCTGCTATGCCGCCAAACCGAGCTGTTTGTCCAGGTATGGATGACGAAGACCTTCCCAAGAGACTGAAAAGTATCAGTCCTCGTTCCGCTATACAAAAAAGAAGATAAGGTCATTTGGGGAAACTACAGAGGTATATCCCTGATCGGCTATGCCATGAAGATCTTCTGCGTCACTCTTTTGAAATCGATTCAAAGACGCACGAGACAAGTTAACCCGTCCAGAACAAGCATGCATCAGACCAAGCAGAGACTGTCCAGAGCAGATGTTGACAGTTCGCCTCATCCTTCAGAAGTCCAGCAGGATTCATCTACCCCTTCTCATCCCCCTTTATTGACTTTGTAGCTCCCTTCGATTCTCTCATCAGAGAGGACTTCGGACTTTGAAACAAAACTCAGAATCCATGTTGCAACTGTTCGAGCAATACTACTGTAAGCTTGCGAAACATAGCCAATCAAGGCTAAAGACGTGGGAACTTTGGACGTGTTTGATCACCGCTGCCTTCGTTACATGCTCTGCATTAAGAGAAGGGACAGAATTTCCAATAGTGAAGTAAGGAGTCGCTGTGGCCAATCAGAAGAGCTATCGCTTATCATTAAAAGACGTCGTCTGAAACTCCTCTGCCACAGTTTGCGCCGTACCGAAGGCACAATATGTTGAGACGTCCTTGTCATCGAACCAGCCCCCTCCTGGAAACGTAAACCAGGAGGACAAAAGAAGAGCCTGTGGCAAAAATTCCAGCAAGACCTGTAACTGTGGAGAAGATGCAGGAGACACGGTTGGAGATGGGACAAAGACTAGCTGAAGATAGTCGGAGAAGCTGCAGCCAACAGGTCTAAGTGGTCGTCGTAAGTCATCCCAACATTCTTTGGTGCTGGGTAGGATAGTTCTTCGTCTGGTTACCGCCAAAAGTAAGGAAGTAAGTAAAAATGTGAGAACTGTAACAGCTATTGAAAAAGGCATGGACAAAACGACAGAGAGAATCACATTGAATTGTAAACAGAATTTTGAAGTTTGTTCTGTGGTTAGAAACTGGAGAACATGTGTTTTTTTTTATCTGTGATGCGTTAATAAATAAAATAAGATGATGTATGAATCTAAACTGCTAATGCAAAAGGCATTGAAAAAGAATTCTTAAGTAAAGATGAATAAAAATGGATAATGAAATTTATGGTGGAACACAAGAAATTACGATGACTGGCAACAAAATGATCTAAACAGGTAAGGACTTTAAGATTTTTTCTTCCAACGAATTAGAAATCATTTATAACACTTGTAAATTTTCGAGCTGTTACTGAGAAAAAAGTTATAAACAATACTTGCTTTTTTAAGGAGATGTAAAAAAAAACAGAAAAAACAAACGGCTTTTTTTTGTTTGAACGGTAAGAGACGAGTAAAGGCTAAGTAAGTAAAATATTGCACCATACTCAGAAAAGTTTACCAATCATAATACTGCCACTTAAACTAAGGCTACAACTATTAATCAATATTACAGTTACTATGAGCTAGCGTTCGTCCTTTCTTATAAATTTAATATAAATATCTGATTACAAACAGGGAAAAGCCTTGGGATTTTTCTTCTTTAGAATAGTAAGAGACGAACCTAAGAAAATCTGCAGTAAACTTAGTCCAATATGTGCAATGGTTAGTTTTTCTATTGATCGTCTTTTAATTTAAATTTCTTTAAATATTTCAGTTACTATGGGCTATAGTTCGTTCTTTAATGTAAAATTGTACTAGGTCGCTAGCTACCGCTACAACCCAGATTCTGTAATGTCAAATTAAATGAATTAGTATGTGCTAGTGTTTGTTCTTTACCATAAACAACATACCGATACAACCCAGATATTCACTAGAAAATTTATCATTTACTATGGCCAACACTTTGTTATTTAATACAAAAAACTTCTATTAATAACCACCAAATGCAACGACCCTTATGTAACGATGCTTTATATAGTTAATATAATTGCTTCAGTTACTATGGTCTACAGTTCGTTTCTTAATGTAAATAATTTTTTCAATCACAAGAGGTTTTTAGCCACATCAATTTCTTCTATTAATCAAAAAACTTCTATTAATAACCACCAAATGCAACGGCCCTTATGTAACGATGCTTTATATAGTTTATATAATTGCTTCAGTTACTATGGTCTACAGTTCGTTCCTTAATGTAAATATTTTTTTTTAATCACAAGAGGTTTTTAGCCACATCAATATCCTTTAGAATGAGTCATTTAACAGTTCTCTGCGATGTTCCAGTGCCTGCTGTCTGATGAGGAATAGAAAAAGTGCTGCCTATCATTAACTCGACTGATCCTTTATGCAACATTTAACATAAACATCATTAATCAGATTTAATGTATGCTATATGGTCTAGTTTTTGTTAGGGTAGTTGTCTCTCATACATGCACGAGTTCGATTCCAGGTTTGGGAAATTGTGCCTATGATGAATTCTTAAGGAAAAAATTAAAATTAATTTGTGTTATACTATCATAGGCAACGCGCTAGCGCTGCCTAAGTAAAGAACGATGTGGGCACAATGTGTTTTTTTTTTCTCCATACTCGGGCACTTCGTATCGAAGGAGTTGTCGTATAAACATTGACAAGGGCTCATTCGACTGAAAAATTGGAGTGACTAGTGCCCTTTTTAATAGTCGAAAGTGATTGGAGGGTAACAAGCCCCTCCCTCCCCCACGCCCATCATTCCCCCAAGCAGATCCAATCAAAATTTTGAGATAGCCATTTTGTTCAGCGTAGTTGACTTCAAGATAAAAATGTGTTTTTGAGGAGTACACTCCCCCACAACGGTTTTAAGTTATACCCTGGGGGCATATAAGGTTCTTATAGAAGGTTTTGTCATAGAAACTTCAAAAAAAAAGCTCATTCGGTTGAAAATTCAAAGGGCTAGTTCCCATTTTAATATTCGAAAGGGATTGGAGGGTAATTCGCCCCCCCCCCAAGCCCATCTTTCCCCCAAAATGCATGCAATCAAAATTGTGAGATAGCCATTTTGTTCAACGTAGTTGATTTCCAGATAGAAAATAGGTTTTGAGGAGGACACTCCCCCACAGCCCTCATGGCAAGGGTTATAAGCTATGCCCTGGGGGCATATAAGGCTTTTATAGAAGGTGTGGTCGTAGAACCCTCAAAACAGGCTCGTTCGATTCTAAATTCAAAGGACTATTGCCCTTATTAATATTCGAAAGTAATTGGAGGGCAAGTAGCCCCCCCCCCCTTCACGCCCATCATTCCCCCAAACACATCCAATCAAAATTTTGAGATAGGCATTTTGTCAGCGTAGCAGATTTCCAGATAGGAAATATCTTTTTGAGGAGGCCACTCCCCCAAAACCCTCGGGAAAAGGGATATAAGTTATACCTTGGGGGTATATAAGGCTTTTATAGAAGGCGTTGTCGTAGAAACTTCAAAAAAGGCTCATTCGATTAGAAATTCAAAGGGCTAGTGCCCTTTTTAATAGTCGAAAGTGATTGGAGGGCAACTAACCCCCTCCCCCTCACGCCCATCATTCTCCCAAACACATCCAATCAAAATTTTTGAGATAGGCATTTTGTCAGCTTAGTTGATTTCCAGATGGAAAATATCTTTTAGAGGAGGGAGACTCCCCCACAACCCTCAGGGCAAAGTTTTTAAGTTATGCCCTGGGGACATATAAGATTTTTTATAGAAGGTATTGTCGTAGAAACTTCAAAAAAGGTTAATTCGATTTGAAATTCAAAGAGCTAATGCTCTTTTTAATCGTCGAAAGTGATCGGAGGGCAACTAACCCCCCCCCCCCCCCACACCCATCATTGCCCCAAACACATCCAAACAAAATTTTGAGATAGCCATTTTGTTCAGCGTAGTTGATTTCCAGATAGAAAATATGTTTTTGAGGAGGATACTCCCCACAACCCTCAGAGCAAGGGTTTTAAGTTATGCCCAGGGGGCATATAATGTTTTTATAGAGGGCGCTGTCGTAGAAACCTCAAAAAAGCTCATTCGATTGGAAATTCAAAGGGCTAGTGCCCTTTTTAATAGTCGAAAGTTATTGGAGGGCAACTAGTCCCCCCCTCCCTCCCACGGCCATCACTCCTCCAAACACATCCAATAAAAATTTTAAGATAGCCATTTTGTTCAGCGTAGTTGATTTACAGATAGAAAATATGTTTTTGAGGAGGATACTCTGCCACAATCCTCAAGGTTTTAAGTTATGCCCAGGGGGCATATAATGTTTTTATAGAGGGCGTTGTTGTAGAAACTACAAAAAAAGTTCATTCGATTGGAAATTCAAAGGGCTAGTGCCCTTTTTAAGAGTCAAAATTTATTGGAGGGCAACTAGCCCCCCCTCCCCCACCCCCATAATTCCCCCAAATACAACCAAAAAAAAATTTGATATAGCCATTTTGTTCAGAGGAGTTTATTTACAGATAGAAAATATGTTTTGAGGAGGATATTCCGCCACAGCCGTCAGGGCAAGGGTTTTAATTTACGCCCTGGGGGCATATAAGGTTTTATAGAAGATGTTTGTGTAGAAACTTCAGAAAAGGGTTCATTTGATTTGAAATTCAAAGGGATAGTGTCCTTTTTAATAGTCGAAAGTGATTAGTAATATTTGTTGTTGTTGTTGTTGTTTAGACCAGGGCACTTTGTATCGAAGGAGTTGTCGTGGGAACTTCGATAGGGGCTCATTCGATTGAAAATAGAAAGGGCTGATGCCCTTTTTAATAGTCAAAAGTGATTGGAGGGCAACTAATCCTACTTCCATTCCCACCCTCCCATTCACCCATTATGTTTAACAACTAAATGTTGCCTTAAGATTAAATCAAAATGCACTGTGATAATGCTAATTCCCAATAAGACATCTCAGCAGTATCCCAAGAGCGACTAAGGGTATTATGTTCAAACTATCGAGGCTATTTTCTGCTCTTAACATTTAACCAAATCAAAATAGTGCAAGTGTATCAAAGCTATCAAAGAAAGTTAACAGATTTTTTTGCGAATGGTATCAAGTTTTCCACTTCAGGTCAACTAGAGGCGGCATGAAACTAAGTTAAACAGTACTATTTTTGTCCAGATTTTTAAAATGGTGTATGTTGTTAAAAATTGCCGAAAATTTTGCTCCAGCATACAAATAGCAGGCCAAACTATAAAGTCTTAAAAAACGAAAAGATTTAAAATGTTATTTTCTTTTTCCATAAAAAGACTATGTCAATATAAAACGAACAGAAATTAATTAAAAAAACTTTTTCCACTAAATAAGTTTTTCAAAGAAAAGTAAAGAACTCCATTAAACAAACAAATGACCAAATATAAAATCAAATAATGTACCAAGCGTGAAACTACCACAAATCAGCATCGATAAATAAACGAAACCCAAAATGAACAGAAATTACAATAAATAACCGAGTCAAACCCAAGGCAAGAACAAAATTTGCAGTTTACTGATAAAATATAAATGTTTTTACTTTTATAACTTTAATAAATCAAATAATGTTAACATTTTGATTACTAAATATCAGTATACAATATATGTATATTAAACTGACAATGCACATTCATTTGTATTTCGAAAGGACATTTTTCACACTAGCCTCTCAGAAGAAGTATTTGTAAGTGGTGGTGTATTTGCCTTTAAGAGTTTACACAGTCCTGAGTCGCAATTCCGTTGGTATAGGAGCCATTGCTATATATGTTAAAACAGTTTTTCGAACAAAACTAAGTGTTGCAAAAATTTTGACTTAATTTTGATACATATTAATATATGTATGTATAAATTACATGTTTGAATATGTCAGGACTAAAAACACTGCTTTGTCTCACGCTTCTTTTGACTATAAAGTCTTAAAAAACGAAAAGATTTAAAATGTTATTTTCTTTTTCCATGAAAAGACTATGCCAATATAAAATGAACAGAAATTACTTAAAAAAACTTTTTCCACAAAATAAGTTTGTCAACGAAAAGTAAAGAACTCCATTAAACAAACAAATGAGCAAAAATAAAATCAAATAATCTACCAAGCATGAAACTACCACAAATCAGCATTGATAAATAAACAAAACCCAAAACGAACAGAAATTACAATAAATAACCGAGTCAAACTCAAAACAAGCAGAAATTAACATAAGTTGGGTGCAAAACCCCTATGTTTTCCCTAGGCCAGAACAAAATTAGCACTTTACTGAAAAAAATATAAATGTTTTTACTTTTATAACTTTAATAAATCAAATAATTTTAACATTTTGATTACTAAATATCAGTATACAGTGTATGTATATTAAACTGACAATGCACATTCATTTGTATTTCGAAAGGATATTTTTCATACTAGCCTCTCAGAAGAAGTATTTGTAAGTGGTGGTGTATTTGCCTTTAAGAGTTTACACAGTCCTGAGTTGTAATTCCGTTGGTATAGGAGCCATTGTTATATATGTTAAAACAGCTTTTCGAACAAAACTAAGTGTTGCAAGAATTTTGACTTAATTTTGATAAATATTAATATATGTATGTATAAATTACATGTTTGAATATGTCAGGACTAAAAGCAGTGCCTTGTCTCACGCCTTTTTTTATTTGAATTGGCTCTGAAACTTTGTCTTTCCATTCGGCAGATAGTGTTGAATTTGCGTCCCAAAATTTCATAGTTTTGACTCACACACACGCCGCTGTGCAATAGAGCGTCAAGAGATTGGTTGTGATTAATACTATCAAATGCTTTCAATAAATCAATGGTGCACAAATAAAGGGGTAAGTAGAGGTGACCCTATTGATCCCATTGCCCACCCCTGCTGCCACCTACAACTTTTTTACATAGTTTAATGAGGACAGGGTCAATGACCTCTTTCTCTATGATCTCTTTCCCCAGGTGTGTTTTTGGCACGCTCTCAGCGAATGTTATGATCCAGAAATAGTATTTGTTGTTGTTGTTGCTTTGGGCTTCCCCTTTCTTGACAGATCAATCAACCAATGACATCATCTGTCAGACTTTAAAAATTTTCGCCTAGAAACATTTCTCCAGGAATAGATCCAAGTCATTAATGTCTTTGCCTCGGAAACAACTCTTTTGGTCGAACTCCAAAGGATATTAATAACCAAACGCCATGGAAACAATTCTCCATGAAACATCTTAGCGATGAATTGTTTTAGCGCGGGAATCAGGTTTCTTATTAATTTGAAATGCATTGGCGCAGAGATGCCAAAAACAAAAGGAACACGCTGAATTACGTTTAGGGATTATTTGGGCGAAACTGTTTTAGACAGGTTATGGGATTATTTCGGCGAAACAGTTAGAAGAGAATTTGAGGGTCAAACTCTGTGGTCGTTATAATACACAAGTTCCATTTGAACAGTGTTGTGAGGTCCTCTACCCTAACCCCAAAGGGTTCCAATCCCCCTACCCCAACCCCGAAGGAAGTCCCCAGGCCCTCAAAGGTCCACCGGGCTCCCAAAGGGCCACCCGGCCCTCAAGGGTCCCCCAAACCCCCCGGGCACAAAAGGGCCCCTCCCCCCTTTGGCCCCCAAAGGGCCCCTCCTCCTGGGCCCCCAAAGGGCCCCTCTCCCTCCATCTCACCCCCTCCCCTCCCCCTCCTCTCCCCTCCTCCCCCTCCTCCCCCTCCCCCTCCTCCCTCCCCTCCTCCCCCTCCCCCTCCTCCTTCCCCCTCCTCCTCCCTCCCCCTCCTCCCCCTCCCCCTTCCTCCCCTCCCCTCCCCCTCCCCCATTTTTTTATATTTTTGTGCATTGAGACAAAGAACGACCCCCTCCCCACGCCCCCCCCCCTAAAAGGGCCCCCGGCACCCAAAGGCCTGATTTTTCAAAGTTCATTTTTGAATTTCTTTCGTTGAAATGCAAGGGTTGGAATATTTCAGTAGTGTTTGGTTGTGGTTTACCTTGTCACAGTTACATTTTCTCGATTTTTCAAAGTTCATTTTGAATTTCTTTCGTTGAAATGCAAGAGTAGGAATATTTCAGAAGTGTTTGGTTCTGATTTACCTTGTCACAGTTAAATTTTCTTGATTTTTCAATGTTTATTTTGAATTTCTTTCATTGAAATGCAAGAGTTGGAATATTTCAGGAGTGTTTTGTTGTGGTTTATCTTGTCACATATAGATTTTATTGTTTTTTAATTGTTCATTTTTTATTTATTTCGTTGATATGCAAGAGTTGGTCTATTTAAGTAGTGTTTGGTTGTGGTTTACCTTGTCACAGTTAAATTTTCTCGATTTTTCAAAGTTCATTTTTAATTTCTTTCGTTGAAATGCAAGAGTTGGATTATTTCAGAAGTGTTTGGTCGTGATTTAACTTGTCACATTTACATTTTCTTTATTTTTCAAATTTCATTTTGAATTTCATTCGTTGAAATGCAAGAGTTTGAATATTTCAGTTGTGTTTGGTTGTGGTTTACCTTGTCACAGTTACATTTTCTTAATTTTTTAAAGTTCATATTGAATTTATCTCTTTGAAATTATTGTGTTGTAAGTTTTCTTTAGTGTTTTTTCGTTTTTGAACCTGTATCTGTTACATTTTACTTATTTTCATATTTTGATCTTGTATTTCTTTCGATGTAATGAAAGTTTTGTAATATTTCATTACACTGTGGTTATGGTTTACCTTGTCACAGTTACATTTTCTTGATTTTTCAAAGTTCATTTGAAATTCTTTCGTTGAAATGCAAGAGTTGGAATATTTCAGCATTGTTTGGTTGTGGTTTACCCTGTCACAGTTACATTTTATAGATTTTTCAAAGTTCATTTTGAATTTCTTTCGTTGAAATGCAAGAGTTGGAATATTTCAGTTGTGTTTGGCTTTGTAGGTCCTTGTCTCAGTTAGTTTTTCTAGATTCTTCAATGATCTCCTGGAATGTTTTTGGTCGAAAATCAGGATATTGTATTTTTCATAAGTGCTCGGCTGTTGTTCAACTTGACACAGCTAAGTTCTCATGCTTTGTCATGGTTTATTTTGAATGTATGTCAATTAAAATAAAGTGTTGGATTATTTAAGCATTCATTTGGTCTGATTTAACATGTCAGAGATGAATTTTCTTGATTTTTCAATTTTCATTTTGTATTTATTTGGTTGAAATGAACTTGTAGGACTGTTTCAGAAGTGTTTGGATGTGGTTTACCTTGTCACAGTTACATTTTCCTGATTTTTCAAAGTTCATTTTGAATTTCTTTCTTTGAAATGCAAGAGTTGGAATATTTCAGTAGTGTTTGGTTATGGTTTACCTTGTCACAGTTACATTCTCATGCTTTTTCAATGTTCAATTCTAATTTTATTTGCCGAAGTGCAAAAGTCAATATATATCTCTAGCGTTTGGTTACAGTCCAAATGGACAAACTAACATTTTCTTAATTTTTCATAGTACATTTTGACTATCTTTTATTGAAATGCGGTTGTTGGACGAGGTACGTTGTGTTTTGGTCTGTTATACCTTGTCAAAGATACATTTTCCTGATCTTTCAATTTTCTTTTGAATTTCTTTCGGTTAAATGTAATAGTTAGTAAATTTAGGTTGTGTTTGACTGTGGTTGTCGTTGTCAGATTTACATTTTCTTGTTTTTTCGTTTTTCCTTTTGAATTTACGTCGTTGAAATGCAAGAGTTGGAATATTTCAGTAGCGTTCGGTTATTTTTTAACTTTTTAAAGTTAAATTTTCCTGATTCTTTTATTATCAATTATAATTTACCTCGTGTATGAACAATAAATTGACTATTTCAGTTTTGTTTTCTTGTGGTTTGAATTGCAAATGATCCATACATTTGATTTTTTTCAATGTTCATTTTGAATTTATTTCGTTGAAAAGCAAGAGTTGGAATATTTCAGAAGTGCTTGGTTGTGATTTACCTTGTCAGAGTTACATTTTCTTGATTTTTCAAAGTTCATTTTGAATTTCTTTCGTTGAAATGCAAGAGTTGGTATATTTCAGTAGTGTTTGGTTGTGGTTTACCTTGTCACAGTTACATTTTCGTTATTTTTATATGTTCAATTTGAATTTCTTTCATTGAAATGCAAGAGTTGGAATATTTCAGTAGTGTTTGGTTATGGTTTACCTTGTCACAGTTACATTTTCTTGATTTTTCAAAAGTTCATTTTGAATTTCTTTCGTTGAAATGCAAGAGTTGGAATATTTCAGAAGTGTTTGGTTGTGGTTTACCTTGTCTCACTTACATCTTCTTGATTTTTCAAAGTTCATTTTGAGTTTCTTTCGTTGAAATGCAGGGGTTGGAATATTTCAGTTGGGGGTTTTGGTGGTTGAACGTGTCAAATTGACTGTTTCTTGATATTTCAAATGTAATTTCGATTTTCATTACTTGAAATGCAAGAGTTGGAATATTTCAGTAGCGTTTGGGTGTGGTTTACCTTGTCACAGTTACTTTCTCTTGATTTTTCAATTTTCATTTTGAATTTACTTCCTTTAAATGCAAGAGTTGGAATATTTCAGTAGTGTTTTGTTGTGGTTTAACTTGTCACAGTTACATTTTCTTTATTTTCAAATTTCATTTTTAATTTTTTTAGTTGAAATGCAAGAGTTGGAATATTTCAGTAGTGTTTGGTGGTGGTTTACCTTGTCAAAGTTACATTTTCTTGATTTTTCAAAGTTCATTTTGAATTTCTTTCGTTGAAATACAAGAGTTGGACTATTTCACTAGTGTTTGGTTATGGTTTACCTTGTCACAGTTACATATTCTTGGTTTTTCAAAGTTCATTTTGAATTTCTCTCGTTGAAATGCAAGAGTTGAAATATTTCAGTAGTGTTTGGTTGTTAATGACATTGTAACTTGTAAATTTTATTGTTTTTTCTATTATCATATATAATTTATTAAGTTGAATTTCAAAAGTTGTTATATTTCAGTATTGTTTGGATTTGTTTTAAATTGTCACAGTTACATTTTCGTTATTTTTCAATGTTAATTTTGAATTTCTTTCGTTGAAATGCAAGAGTTTGAATATTTCAGAAGTGTTTGGTTGTGGTTTACCTTGTCACAGTTACATTTTCTTGATTTTTCAAAGTTGATTTTGAATTTCTTTCGTTGAAATGCAAGAGTTGAAATATTTCAGTAGGTTTTGGTTGTTGTTTTTCTTTTCACAGCTACATTTTCTTGATTTTTCAAAGTTTATTTTGAATTGCTTTAGTTGAAATGCTAAAGTTGGAATATTTCAGAAGTGTTTGGTGGTGGTTTACCTTTTCACAGTTACATTTTCGTGATTTTTCAAAGTTCATTTTGAATTTCTTTCGTTGAAATGCAAGAGTTGGAATATTTCAGAAGTGCTTGGTTGTGGTTTACCTTGACACAGTTACATATACTTGATTTTTCAAAGTTCATTTTGAAATTCTTTCGTTGAAATGCAAGAGTTGGAATATTTCAGTAGTGTTTGGTTATGGTTTACCTTGTCATACTTAAATTTTCTTGATTTTTCCAAGTTCATTTTGAACTTATTTCGTTGAAATGCAAGAGTTGAAATATTTCAGTTGTGTTTGGTTATGATTTACAGTGTCACAGTTAAATTTTATTGTTTTTTAAATTCTCATTTTGAAAGTTCATTTTGAATTTGTTTCGTTGAAAAGCAAGAGTTGGAATATTTCAGTAGTGTTTGGGTGTGGTGTACCTTGTCACAGTTACATTTTCTTGATTTTTCAAAGCTCAGTTTGAATTTCTTTCATTGAAATGCAAGAGTTGGAATATGTCAGTAGTGTTTGGTTATGGTTTACCTTGTCACAGATACATTTTCTTGATTTTTCAAAGTTCATTTTGAATTTCTTTCGTTGAAATGAAAGAGTTGGAATATTTCACTAGTGTTTGGTTGTGGTTTACCTTGTCAAAGTTGCATATTATTTATTTGTCAAATTTCATTTGAATTTCTATCATTGAAATTCAAGAGTTGGAATATGTCATCAGTTTTTGGTTGTGGTTGAAATTGTATAAGGTACTTTTTCTTTATAGTTTTAATTTCATTTGAATGTTTTTCTTGTAATTGCAAGAGTTGGAATTTTTCAGTTGTGTTTGGATGTAATTTAACGTGTCACAGTTACATTTTCGTGATTTTTTCAAAGTTAATTTTGAATTTATTTAATTGAACAGATTGAGTTAGAATTTTTCATAATCGTTTGGTTGCTCTTTACCTTTTCATAGTTACAACTTAATGATTTTTCTATGTTCATTTTTAATTTCTTGTGTTGAAATGAAAGAGTTGGAATATCTCTGAAGTGTTTGGTTGTGGTTTACGTTGTCACAGTTACATTTTCTTGATTTTTAAAAGTTCATTTGAATTGATTTTGTTGAAATGCACGAGTTGAAATATTTCATTAGTGCTTGGCTGTGGTTTACCATGTCAAAGTTTCATGTTCTTGATTTTTCAAAGTTCTTTTTGAATTTCTTTCGTTGAAATGCAAGAGTTGGAATATTCCAGCAGTGTTTGGTTGAGGTTTACCTTGTCACAGTTACATTTTCTTGCTTTTTCAAAGTTCATTTTGAATTTCTTTTGTTGACATGAAAGAGTTGATATATTTCAGTAGTGTTTGGGGGTGTTTTACCTTGTCACATTTCCATTATATTGATTTATCAAAGCAAATTATGAATATCTTTCGTTGAAATTCAAGATTTGGAATATTTCAGTAGTTTTTTGATTTGGTTGACGTTTTCTCATTGTCATTTTAGATATTTTTCAAAGTTCATTTTGAATTTCTTTAGTTGAAATGCAAGAGTTGGAATATTTAAGTAGTGTTTGGTTGTGATTTACCTTGTCACAGTTACATTTTCTTGATTTTTCAAAGTTCATTTTGTATTTCTTTCGTTGAAATGCAAGAGTTGGAATATT